>NC_050571.1:14332668-14340168 GCF_013265735.2 Oncorhynchus mykiss
GGGAAAAATGTCAGTCTCTCGATGTGCAAAACTGATAGAGACATACCCCAAGCGACTTACAGCTGTAATCGCAGCAAAAGGTGGCGCTACAAAGTATTAACTTAAGGGGGCTGAATAATTTTGCACGCCCAATTTTTCAGTTTTTGATTTGTTAAAAAAGTTTGAAATATCCAATAAATGTTGTTCCACTTCCACTCACAGCTTACAGAGGAGTGCTGGGAATAGCTGGTCTCTGTGGATTTCTCTTAACATGGCAGACAGCAAAAACTGTGTGTGTGTGTGTGTGTGTGTGTGTGTGTGTGTGTGTGTGTGTGTGTGTGTGTGTGTGTGTGTGTGTGTGTGTGTGTGTGTGTGTGTGTGTGTGTGTGTGCAGTGACAAAAGCAAACCACTATGGACCTCTAACATCTGTCAGTTCTGTGAGCTCTGACTGAAGCAAACTTGAGGGTGCAGTGACAGAAGTTAACTCCAGGGGGCAGCAGTGGGCTGTGATCAAATCCTAGCTACAGTAGCTGTGTGCTTGGCAATGCAGCTATGAGACCCTGAGTTCCACTGTAGTTTCTGCTTTTGACAGATGCATAAAAAAAACACCCCCACATCCCACTCACTGGTAGAAGGTGGTCCATCCGGTCTCGTCAGCCTTGGTGGCCAGTAGTCCTGTACTCCCAGAGTACCCCAGTAGGGCCACCTCCTGTCCCTGGGCTGAGACACTCTTCAGCCCCCCAGCAGGGTCCAAACCCAGGGTCACCACCTGGTTCTCTGGCAGTAACACCAGTTTGAGGAGGCCAGAACTCCCCCCCTGGCCCAGACCCTCCCTTCTCACCCTGACAGTGTTGTTGCAGTTGTCCACCACCGTGGCTAGCTCTCTGTCCGGCCCGTAGGTGAAGTTATATAAAGGTTCTCCAGTGACCAGACTCACGGTCTGTAGATGTTGACCATCACCGTTGAACACATAGAGCTCCTGTTCCCGTGGAGACGCAACTTCGTATTGTCCCATCATCGATCCTGATCCTGAGGCGGATGGCCCGGGCCGATTGGCTCGCACGGCTCTGATGCGTATGTTGTTAAGATCGGCGATGAAGAGCGTTCCGTCGGGTGAGACGGCCAGCGAGGCGGGGCAGTTGAGGCCGGCGTCGGGCGCGTAGCCGTCATCGCCATGGAAACAGTTGCAGTTAACGTCATTCTTGCAGTCGCAGTCCGACGAGGTGCCGGCTAGCAGAGAGATCTCACCGTTAGTGGACACCTGAATAAGAGGAGAAAGACAATAAACAAGAAAGAGAGGAAAGACAGGTTTTAGAATAGAGATGGAGGAAAGACAGGTTTTAGAATAGAGATGGAGGAAAGACAGGTTTTAGAATAGAGATGGAGGAAAGACAGGTTTTAGAAAAGAGATGGAGGAAAGACAAGTTTTAGAATAGAGATGGAGGAAAGACAGGTTTTAGAATAGATATGGAGGAAAGACAGGTTTTAGAATAGAGATGGAGGAAAGACAGGTTTTAGAATAGAGATGGAGGAAAGACAGGTTTTAGAATAGAGATGGAGGAAAGACAGGTTTTAGAGTAGAGATGGAGGAAAGACAGGTTTTAGAATAGATATGGAGGAAAGACAGGTTTTAGAATAGAGATGGAGGAAAGACAGGTTTTAGAATAGAGATGGAGGAAAGACAGGTTTTAGAATAGAGATGGAGGAAAGACAGGTTTTAGAATAGAGATGGAGGAAAGACAGGTTTTAGAATAGAGATGGAGGAAAGACAGGTTTTAGAATAGAGATGGAGGAAAGACAGGTTTTAGAATAGAGACGGAGGAAAGACAGGTTTTAGAATAGAGATGGAGGAAAGAGGTTTTAGAATAGAGATGGAGGAAAGACAGGTTTTAGAATAGAGATGGAGGAAAGACAGGTTTTAGAATAGAGATGGAGGAAAGACAGGTTTTAGAATAGAGATGGAGGAAAGACAGGTTTTAGAATAGAGATGGAGGAAAGACAGGTTTTAGAATAGAGATGGAGGAAAGACAAGTGAAGTTTCAAGTTTTTAATTTCACGTACAGTGAAATGCCTTTCAAGCTCTAAACCCAACAAAGCAGTAAGGTGAAGTTACTGTGTGTAATGTAAACATAAACCTGTGTTGTCATACCTGTCTGACACGGTTGATTTTCTTCTCGTCCGTCTCAGCGATGTAGAGAACTCCGGTGTGAGACAGGGCGATGGCTGTCGCGCTCTCCAACGCAGCATGGATGGCAAGCTTACTCAGGCTGTAGTCTATACCTGGAACCTGACAATGCATGGGCCGCCCTGCTATGATGCTCACCTGGGGGGCAAAAATGTTATGCTATTTTAGATAATAATACGCATCATGATGTCGTTTACATCACAATAACCGCTTGTATCACAATAACTGATTATATATTAATAACCGATTATATATTAATAACTGATTATATATTAATAACTGATTATATAGTGACAACTGATTATATATATGGTGATAACTGATTATATATATAGTAATAACTGATTATATATATAGTGATAACTGATTATATATATATATGGTGATAACTGATTATATATATAGTGATAACTGATTATATAGTGATAACTGATTATATATTAATAACTGATTATATATTAATAACTGATTATATATATGGTGATAACTGATTATATATATGGTGATAACTGATTATATATATATATGGTGATAACTGATTATATATATAGTGATAACTGATTATATAGTGATAACTGATTATATATTAATAACTGATTATATATTAATAACTGATTATATATATGGTGATAACTGATTATATATATGGTGATAACTGATTATATATATGGTGATAACTGATTATATATATGGTGATAACTGATTATATATATGGTGATAACTGATTATATAGTGATAACTGATTATATATTAATAACTGATTATATATTAATAACTGATTATATATATGGTGATAACTGATTATATAGTGATAACTGATTATATATATAGTGATAACTGATTATATATATAGTGATAACTGATTATATATATATATAGTGATAACTGATTATATAGTGATAACTGATTATATATATAGTGATAACTGATTATATATATAGTGATAACTGATTATATATATAGTGATAACTGATTATATATATATATAGTGATAACTGATTATATAGTGATAACTGATTATATATATAGTGATAACTGATTATATATATAGTGATAACTGATTATATATATATATAGTGATAACTGATTATATAGTGATAACTGATTATATATATAGTGATAACTGATTATATAGTGATAACTGATTATATAGTGATAACTGATTATATAGTGATAACTGATTATATATTAATAACTGATTATATAGTGACAACTGATTATATATATGGTGATAACTGATTATATATATAGTAATAACTGATTATATATATAGTGATAACTGATTATATATATAGTGATAACTGATTATATAGTGATAACTGATTATATAGTGATAACTGATTATATATTAATAACTGATTATATATTAATAACTGATTATATATATGGTGATAACTGATTATATATATGGTGATAACTGATTATATAGTGACAACTGATTATATATATGGTGATAACTGATTATATATATAGTAATAACTGATTATATATATGGTGATAACTGATGATATAGTGATAACTGATTATATATATAGTGATAACTGATTATATAGTGATAACTGATTATATAGTGATAACTGATTATATATTAATAACTGATTATATATTAATAACTGATTATATATATGGTGATAACTGATTATATATATGGTGATAACTGATTATATATATGGTGATAACTGATTATATATATGGTGATAACTGATTATATATATGGTGATAACTGATTATATAGTGATAACTGATTATATATTAATAACTGATTATATATTAATAACTGATTATATATATGGTGATAACTGATTATATAGTGACAACTGATTATATATATGGTGATAACTGATTATATAGTGATAACTGATTATATATTAATAACTGATTATATATTAATAACTGATTATATATATGGTGATAACTGATTATATAGTGACAACTGATTATATATATAGTGATAACTGATTATATAGTGATAACTGATTATATAGTGATAACTGATTATATATATATAGTGATAACTGATTATGTATATGGTGATAACTGATTATATATATGGTGATAACTGATTATATATATATATAGTGATAACTGATTATATATATAGTAATAACTGATTATATATATAGTAATAACTGATTATATATATAGTAATAACTGATTATATATATAGTGATAACTGATTATATATATAGTGATAACTGATTATATATATAGTGATAACTGATTATATATATAGTGATAACTGATTATATATATAGTAATAACTGATTATATATTAATAACTGATTATATATATATATGGTGATAACTGATTATATATATATATAGTGATAACTGATTATATATATAGTAATAACTGATTATATAGTGATAACTGATTATATATATATATATATGGTGATAACTGATTATATAGTAATAACTGATTATATAGTAATAACTGATTATATAGTAATAACTGATGATATATATAGTAATAACTGATTATATATATGGTGATAACTGATTATATATATAGTAATAACTGATTATATATATGGTGATAACTGATTATATAGTGATAACTGATTATATATATAGTAATAACTGATTATATATTAATAACTGATTATATATATGGTGATAACTGATTATATATATATGGTGATAACTGATTATATATATAGTGATAACTGATTATATATATAGTGATAACTGATTATATATATAGTAATAACTGATTATATATATGGTGATAACTGATTATATATATATATATAGTGATAACTGATTATATATATGGTGATAACTGATTATATATATAGTAATAACTGATTATATATTAATAACTGATTATATATATGGTGATAACTGATTATATATATATGGTGATAACTGATTATATATAGTGATAACTGATTATATATATATTAATAACTGATTATATATATAGTAATAACTGATTATATATATGGTGATAACTGATTATATATATATATAGTGATAACTGATTATATATATGGTGATAACTGATTATATATATATGGTGATAACTGATTATATATATAGTGATAACTGATTATATATATGGTGATAACTGATTATATATTAATAACTGATTATATATATGGTGATAACTGATTATATATATGGTGATAACTGATTATATATATAGTGATAACTGATTATATATTAATAACTGATTATATATTAATAACTGATTATATATATGGTGATAACTGATTATATATATAGTGATAACTGATTATATATATGGTGATAACTGATTATATATATATATGGTGATAACTGATTATATATATGGTGATAACTGATTATATATATAGTAATAACTGATTATATATATGGTGATAACTGATTATATATATATATAGTGATAACTGATTATATATATGGTGATAACTGATTATATATATGGTGATAACTGATTATATATATATATATAGTGATAACTGATTATATATATAGTAATAACTGATTATATATATGGTGATAACTGATTATATATATATATGGTGATAACTGTTTATATATATGGTGTTAACTGATTATATATATAGTAATAACTGATTATATATATGGTGATAACTGATTATATATATATATAGTGATAACTGATTATATATATGGTGATAACTGATTATATATATATGGTGATAACTGATTATATATATAGTGATAACTGATTATATATATGGTGATAACTGATTATATATATATATAGTGATAACTGATTATATATATAGTAATAACTGATTATATATATGGTGATAACTGATTATATATATAGTGATAACTGATTATATAGTGATAACTGATTATATAGTAATAACTGATTATATATATAGTGATAACTGATTATATAGTGATAACTGATTATATATTAATAACTGATTATTTATTAATAACTGATTATATATATAGTGATAACTGATTATATATATAGTGATAACTGATTATATATATGGTGATAACTGATTATATATTAATAACTGATTATATATATGGTGATAACTGATTATATATATGGTGATAACTGATTATATATATAGTGATAACTGATTATATATATGGTGATAACTGATTATATATATAGTGATAACTGATTATATATATAGTGATAACTGATTATATATTAATAACTGATTATATATTAATAACTGATTATATATATGGTGATAACTGATTATATATATAGTGATAACTGATTATATATATGGTGATAACTGATTATATATATAGTGATAACTGATTATATATATAGTGATAACTGATTATATAGTGATAACTGATTATATATATAGTGATAACTAATTATATATATGGTGATAACTGATTATATATATAGTGATAACTGATTATATATATAGTAATAACTGATTATATATATGGTGATAACTGATTATATATATATGGTGATAACTGATTATATATATAGTAATAACTGATTATATATATGGTGATAACTGATTATATATTAATAACTGATTATATATTAATAACTGATTATATATATGGTGATAACTGATTATATATATAGTGATAACTGATTATATATATGGTGATAACTGATTATATATATATATGGTGATAACTGATTATATATATAGTAATAACTGATTATATATATGGTGATAACTGATTATATATATGGTGATAACTGATTATATAGTAATAACTGATTATATATATGGTGATAACTGATTATATATATGGTGATAACTGATTATATATATGGTGATAACTGATTATATATATGGTGATAACTGATTATATAGTAATAATTGATTATATATATATGGTGATTACTGATTATATAGTAATAACTGATTATATGGGGTCAGTTGTTTATATTACGATAGTTGCTTAGTCACAATAACTGCTTATATGACGATAATTGATATGGAACGAAGCTCACTTGGTGGTTCTCAGTGATGCGCAGGATGACGTTGTTCTCCAGGACGTACAGAGAGTTATCCATGGGGTTTACTGCCAGGTCTGTGGGCCACTCCAGACGCACCTGATAAACACAACATCAAACAGATCCAGGGTTGATCACCAAAGAGACATGACTAATATTTTCAAAGTTTTACAGTAGACAGAAAACAAAGCCTTGGTTGTTATCGTTCATCGCATGTAACCCAGACCAGGTTGTTTTAAACCCCACACGTTGAAATGGACACTTGCGTCTTTTTGGCTCCAACAAAATCAAGACCCTCTCTCCCTACCTACCTGGCTGACGTCCATGCTAGCGTCACAGCTGAGTGGTCGTATTGCGGTCAGGTCGTTAGCGCCCAGTAGAGTGGAGATGATCCCGTTTTGGTCAACTTTACGGATC
>NC_050571.1:14345168-14365168 GCF_013265735.2 Oncorhynchus mykiss
CGTCGACGGCCGTTCCCCATTACACTGCTGATCACAGGGGGCTGCTGTGACACAAACACGTTCTCACCACTACCCTTATGGAGGATACCTAGACAGGACGGAGGGAGGGAGGGAGGGAGACAGGGAGGGAGGGAGGGAGACAGGGAGACAGGGAGACAGAGAGGGAGGGAGGCAGGGAGGGAGGGAGGGAGACAGGGAGACAGGGAGACAGAGAGGGAGGGAGGCAGGGAGGGAGGGAGGGAGACAGGGAGGGAGGGAGGGAGGGAGACAGGGAGGGAGACAGGGAGACAGAGAGGGAGGGAGGCAAGGAGGGAGGGAGGGAGGGAGGGGAGGGAGGGAGGGGAGGGAGGGAGACAGGGAGGGAGGGAGGGAGGCAGGGAGGGAGGGAGGGAGACAGGGAGGGAGGGGAGGGAGGGAGACAGGGAGGGAGGGAGGGAGGCAGGGAGGGAGACAGGGAGGGAGACAGGGAGGGAGGGAGACAGGGAGGGAGACAGATAGGGAGGGAGGGAGACAGGGAGGGAGGGAGACAGGGAGGGAGACAGGGAGGGCGGGAGACAGGGAGGGAGGGAGACAGGGAGGGAGGGAGACAGGGAGGGAGGGAGACAGGGAGGGAGACAGGGAGGGAGGGAGACAGGGAGGGAGACAGGGAGACAGGGTGACAGGGAGACAGGGAGGGAGACAGGGAGACAGGGAGGGAGAGAGGGAGGGAGGGAGGGAGACAGGGAGGGAGGGAGGGAGACAGGGAGGGAGACAGGGAGGGAGGGAGGGATTAATTAATTCATTTTGTTTGAGAAAAAAACCCACATACTATTAATTCTGCCAAATTAAATGTGTGTGTGTGATGTTGAGAAGATGTTGTGTATGTGTGTTGAGATGACGGGGTGTGTTTGTGTGTGTGTTGAGATGACGGTGTGTGTGTGTATGTATGTATACTGAACAAAAATATATACGCAACATGTAAAGTGTTGGGCGATATTTCATGAGCTGAAATAAAAGATTGCAGAAGTTTTGGAAAAATACGTTTTGAACAGTCATCCAACTCGGAATTCCAAGTCAGGAACTCTGGCCTCTTTCTAGCGCTCTGATCTGAAGACCACTGACGTCATGATTCAACCTTGTTTTTTTCCGAGTTCCCTGTTGACCATAAATCCAGAGAATGCCAGACTGATGACAAAGTTTTATGACAACATTTTCCCAGAATGCCGCGCCACCTTCCTGTTCAAGTGAACTCAGCACAACAAGGTGAGTCCAAAAATGTATTGTATGCTGCTGCATAAAGGATGTAATATGCCAAGTCCAATAGGTTCACTACTGAAGACCGAGGCCCAATAGGTTCACTACTGAAGACCGAGGTCCAATAGGTTCACTACTGAAGACCGAGGCCCAATAGGTTCACTACTGAAGACCGAGGCCCAATAGGTTCACTACTGAAGACCGAGGTCCAATAGGTTCGCTACTGAAGACCGAGGCCCAATAGGTTCACTACTGAAGACCGAGGCCCAATAGGTTCCCCACTGACGACGAGGAACAATAGGTTCACCACTGAAGACCGAGGCCCAATAGGTTCACCACTGAAGACCGAGGCCCAATAGGTTCACTACTGAAGACCGAGGCCCAATAGGTTCCCCACTGACGACGAGGAACAATAGGTTCACCACTGAAGACCGAGGCCCAATAGGTTCACCACTGAAGACCGAGGCCCAATAGGTTCACTACTGAAGACCGAGGCCCAATAGGTTCACTACTGAAGACCGAGGCCCAATAGGTTCCCCACTGACGACGAGGAACAATAGGTTCACCACTGAAGACCGAGGCCCAATAGGTTCACTACTGAAGACCGAGGCCCAATAGGTTCACCACTGAAGACCGAGGCCCAATAGGTTCACTACTGAAGACCGAGGCCCAATAGGTTCACCACTGAAGACCGAGGCCCAATAGGTTCACCACTGAAGACCGAGGCCCAATAGGTTCACCACTGAAGACCGAGGCCCAATAGGTTCACCACTGAAGACCGAGGCCCAATAGGTTCCCCACTGACGACGAGGAACAATAGGTTCACCACTGAAGACCGAGGCCCAATAGGTTCACTACTGAAGACCGAGGCCCAATAGGTTCACTACTGAAGACCGAGGCCCAATAGGTTCACTACTGAAGACCGAGGCCCAATAGGTTCACCACTGAAGACCGAGGCCTAATAGGTTCATTACTGTACTAACCTGTCACACGCTGAAGACCTAGGCCCAATAGGTTCACTACTGTACTAACCTGTCACACGCTGAAGAACTAGGCCCAATAGGTTCACTACTGTACTAACCTGTCACACGCTGAAGAACTAGGCCCAATAGGTTCACTACTGTACTAACCTGTCACACGTTGAAGAACTAGGCCCAATAGGTTCACTACTGTACTAACCTGTCACACGCTGAAGGCCTAGGTTCAATAGGTGTACCACTGTGCAAACTTGTCTATAATAGATACAGTGGGGCAAAAAAGTATTTAGTCAGCCACCAATTGTGCAAGTTCTCCCACTTAAAAAGATGAGAGAGGCCTGTAATTTTAATCATAGGTACACTTCAACTATGACAGACAAAATGAGAAAAAAAATCCAGAAAATCACATTGTAGGATTTTTTATGAATTTATTTGCAACGTGTAACCACCCCAGCCCAGGACCTCCACATCCGGCTTCACTACCACAGACCACGTGTAACCAGCCCAGTCCAGGACCTCCACATCCGGCTTCACTACCACAGACCACGTGTAACCACCCCAGCCCAGGACCTCCACACCCGGCTTCACTACCACAGACCACGTGTAACCAGCCCAGTCCAGGACCTCCACATCCGATCCGGCTTCACTACCACAGACCACGTGTAACCAGTCCAGCCCAGGACCTCCACACCCGGCTTCACTACCACAGACCACGTGTAACCAGCCCAGCCCAGGACCTCCACATCTGGCTTCACTACCACAGACCATGTGTAACCACCCCAGCCCAGGACCTCCACATCTGGCTTCACTACCACAGACCACGTGTAACCAGCCCAGGACCTCCACATCCGGCTTCTTCAGTAAAACCATTGAAATGTATATTTGTGTTCAGTGTATACAGTGCCTTGCGAAAGTATTCGCCCCCCTTGAACTTTGCGACCTTTTGCCACATTTCAGGCTTCAAACATAAAGATATAAAACTGTATTTTTTTGTGAGGAATCAACAACAAGTGGGACACAATCATGATATTGGATATTTCAAACTTTTTTAACAAATCAAAAACTGAAAAATTGGGCGTGCAAAATTATTCAGCCCCCTCAAGTTAATACTTTGTAGCGCCACCTTTTGCTGCGATTACAGCTGTAAGTTGCTTGGGGTATGTCTCTATCAGTTTTGCACATCGAGAGACTGACATTTTTTCCCATTCCTCCTTGCAAAACAGCTCGAGCTCAGTGAGGTTGGATGGAGAGCATTTGTGAACAGCAGTTTTCAGTTCTTTCCACAGATTCTCGATTGGATTCAGGTCTGGACTTTGACTTGGCCATTCTAACACCTGGATATGTTTATTTTTGAACCATTCCATTGTAGATTTTGCTTTATGTTTTGGATCATTGTCTTGTTGGAAGACAAATCTCCGTCCCAGTCTCAGGTCTTTTGCAGACTCCATCAGGTTTTCTTCCAGAATGGTCCTGTATTTGGCTCCATCCATTTTCCCATCAATTTTAACCATCTTCCCTGTCCCTGCTGAAGAAAAGCAGGCCCAAACCATGATGCTGCCACCACCATGTTTGACAGTGGGGATGGTGTGTTCAGCTGTGTTGCTTTTACGCCAAACATAACGTTTTGCATTGTTGCCAAAAAGTTCAATTTTGGTTTCATCTGACCAGAGCACCTTCTTCCACATGTTTGGTGTGTCTCCCAGGTGGCTTGTGGCAAACTTTAAATGACACTTTTTATGGATATCTTTAAGAAATGTCTTTCTTCTTGCCACTCTTCCATAAAGGCCAGATTTGTGCAATATACGACTGATTGTTGTCCTAAGGACAGTCTCCGACCTCAGCTGTAGATCTCTGCAGTTCATCCAGAGTGATCATGGGCCTCTTGGCTGCATCTCTGATCAGTCTTCTCCTTGTATGAGCTGAAAGTTTAGAGGGACGGCCAGGTCTTGGTAGATTTGCAGTGGTCTGATACTCCTTCCATTTCAATATTATCGCTTGCACAGTGCTCCTTGGGATGTTTACAGCTTGGGAAATATTTTTGTATCCAAATCCGGCTTTAAACTTCTTTACAACAGTATCTCGGACCTGCCTGGTGTGTTCCTTGTTCTTCATGATGCTCTCTGCGCTTTTAACGGACCTCTGAGACTATCACAGTGCAGGTGCATTTATACGGAGATCTGATTACACACAGGTGGATTGTATTTATCATCATTAGTCATTTAGGTCAACATTGGATCATTCAGAGATCCTCACTGAACTTCTGGAGAGAGTTTGCTGCACTGAAAGTAAAGGGGCTAAATAATTTAGCACGCCCAATTTTTCAGTTTTTGATTTGTTAAAAAAGTTTGAAATATTCAATAAATGTCGTTCCACTTCATGATTGTGTCCCACTTGTTGTTGATTCTTCACAAAAAAATACAGTTTTATATCTTTATGTTTGAAGCCTGAAATGTGGCAAAAGGTCGCAAAGTTCAAGGGGGCCGAATACTTTCGCAAGGCACTGTATGTACAGTATATTTAAACATACTGCTGCGTGTGTTGAGGATATGGTGTTTATCCAGAGACCAGCCTCCCAGATTAGAAGGGTCCAGTTCAAAGCCCTGAAGTACTACTGTCCTCTTCTCCCATTGGATCAGACTGGCACATGACTCATACTCATACCCCACCGACACTAAGGAGAGAGAGAGGGGGAGAGAGAGGGTGGGGGAGAAAGGAGAGGGAGGAGACAGAGGGGGGAGGGGAGGGGGAGAGAGTGAGAGAGGGGGAGAAAGAGAGAGAGAGAAAGAGAGGGAGAGAGGGGGAGAGGAGAGTGGGAGAGAGAGGGAGAGAGGGGGGAGTGATAAAGAGAGAGAGAGAGATGGGTAGAGAGAGAGAGAGGGGGGGAGAGGAGAGGGGGAGAGAGAAGGGGGGAGAAAGAGAGAGAGATGGGGGAGAAAGAAAGAGGGGGGAGAAAGAGAGAGGGGGGAAGAAGAGAGAGAGGGGAGAGGGGAGGAGAAAGAGAGAGAGAGGGGGGAAGAAGAGAGAGAAAGGGAGAGGGGGGAGAAATAGAGGGGGAGAAAGAGAGAGCGATAGGGTGAGAGGAGAGGGGGGAGAGAGAGAGAGGGTGGAGAGAAGAGGGGGAGATAGAGAGAGAGATGGGGAGTGATAAAGAGAGAGAGAGATGGGGGAGAGAGAGAGAGGGGGGGAGGTGGGAGAAAGAGAGAGGGGAGGAGAAAGAGAGAGAGTGAGAGGGGGAGAGGAGGGGGAGGAGAAAGAGAGAAAGGAGGAGAGGAGAGGGGGAGAGAGGGGGGAGAAAGAGAGATAGAGGGGGGAGTGATAAAGAGAGCGATATAGGGGGAGAGACAGGGGGAGTGATAAAAAGAGAGAGAGAGATGGGGGTGAGGAGAGATAAAGAGAGAGGGGGAGAAAGAGAGGGGGAGAGAAGGACAGAGAGAGAGAGGGGGAGGAGAGGGGGGAGAAAAAGAGAGAGAGAGGGGGGTACAATGAGAGGGGGAGAGAAGAGGGGAGAGAAAGGGGGGACAAAAAGAGAGAGAGGGAGGAGAGAACGAGAGAGAGAGAGTAGGAGAGGGTAGGGCAGGGGGAGAAAGATAAGAAAGTGGGAGTGAGAGAAAATATATTAATAAACAAAGTATTATGGAGACAAGCAACTCTTTAATGCTCAGGACAGACAACCAGATAGACAAACAGACAGTAACAAAGTCAAGTGAGCTGCAGTTCCATGTATAATTGTTATATTTACAGCTATAGCTACCCAAGAGCTAACCCACATACAGTAAGTATAAGTCCAATGATGGTCCAGATCAGACCTGTCCAGACCAGAACAGACCTGTCCAGACCAGACCTGTCCAGACCAGACCAGACCTGACCTGTCCAGACCAGACTTCTCCAGACCAGACCAGACCTGACCTGTCCAGACCAGACCTGTCCAGACCAGACCTGTCCAGACCAGACCAGACCAGACCAGACCTGTCCAGACCAGACCAGACCTGTCCAGACCTGACCTTTCCAGACCAGACCTGACCTGTCCAGACCTGCCCAGACCAGACCTGTCCAGACCAGACCTGTCCAGACCAGACCTGTCCAGACTAGACCTGTCCAGACAAGACCTGTCCAGACCAGACCAGACCTGTCCAGACCAGACCTGTCCAGACCTGTCCAGACTAGACCTGTCCAGACCAGACCAGACAAGACCTGTCCAGACCAGACCAGACCTGTCCAGACCAGACCTGTCCAGACTAGACCTGTCCAGACAAGACCTGTCCAGACCAGACCTGTCCAGACCAGACTTGTCCAGACCAGACCCTTTCTCCTCTGACCCTACTTTCACTTCGTTAAGCCCATAACCCAATTAAAATTGTGGGTGTTCACTGTCCCAACAAGCAGTTCTGTGACGGATCAATTTCTCTCCCATTATGCAAAAGTGTTGAAATGTTGTCATATCACCAACGCTTGATTGGCATAAAAACACATACTAGTTGAAGGCAGCTAGCTGCTGTAGGAACTGCAAATATAGGTGCATTGTCCCCTTCAAAATATATCAATTCAAAGTAAAGTGACGTTGGTTATCACATGAATCAGCTACATTGGAGCAATAGAGTTTGTGTGGCCGGTACACTCTTGTCTGTTCTAAGAGATGACATACAGTATGAGCCCTGAGTGGCATTTAAACTCTCCTCTCCTTCTGTCACTCAGACGTAACCACGGCAGCCGTAACCGTGATGAAGGGTTATTAGCTGTCAAGCAGAGTTAGCAGTTAGTGAAGCGAGTTGGGGGCCTCGGCACCCTCAGAGCTATTACTGCTCACAGACAGACACACAGGGACACACACACACGCACGCACACACACACTCACCGACAGCTTCCGACAGCCCGTAGACTCTCTGTCCATAGGCATCTGTTTTATCCCAAATGTAGGTGTAGGCCAGGTTGGGCGAGGCGTGGAACCACTTCTGGAAGAGATGTCCCTCCACAGCCACCATCAGATGGACTTTGAGCAGGCCCAGAGAAACCATGGCTGGGGTCATGGTTACCTTCAGCAGGCTGCGGTAGCCTGACGTCCTGGAGCTCAGGTAGCACAGCTTCAGACTGGTCCCTGGAACATCTATCATCTCATGGAGCACCTGCAGAGAGGGAGAGAAGGATGAGAGGAGAGGAGAGGAAAGAGCTTCAGACTGGTCCCTGGAACATCTATCATCTCATGTAGCACCAGGAGAGAGAGAGAGAGAGAGAGAGAGAGAGAGAGAGAGAGAGAGAGAGAGAGAAAAAGCTCATTCTACTTTCCCCAACGCACAAGTGGTTATCTCTACCCTGCTACCAGGAAAATACTTCCACCCTGCTACCATACAGCGGATAAACGTAAGTATTTCCCGTGACTGTGCATCAAAACCAAATGTTTTCCCGGGCCACCACTCCACCCTGGACTTAACGACCAGGTCCACCTATACAAGGCAGCAGTGCCCACCACTCCACCCTGGACTTAACGACCAGGTCCACCTATACAAGGTAGCAGTGCCCACCACTCCACCCTGGACTTAACAACCAGGTCCACCTATACAAGGCAGCAGTGCCCACCACTCCACCCTGGACTTAACGACCAGGTCCACCTATACAAGGTAGCAGTGCCCACCACTCCACCCTGGACTTAACGACCAGGTCCACCTATACAAGGTAGCAGTGCCCACCACTCCACCCTGGACTTAACGACCAGGTCCACCTATACAAGGCAGCAGTGCCCACCACTCCACCCTGGACTTAACGACCAGGTCCACCTATACAAGGTAGCAGTGCCCACCTCTCCACCCTGGACTTAACGACCAGGTCCACCTATACAAGGCAGCAGTGCCCATCTTCGTCCGGAACCTAAAGGACATCGCTCTCAAACGCAGCCCTTCACACAGGAGCAACAGATCACTAGACACACTGGCCAGACCTCCGAGACACTCTCCCAGACCCCCCCCCCCCCCCCCCCCCCCCCCCCCCCCCCCCCGCGTAACAAAACACTGTGTTTTTGTTACGTGTTTGTTTGGTCTTGGGCTGAATAAAAAACCCTATTACGCATTCCTGCGTCTGTCTCCCTAATCCATTTATACCAACGTGACATGAAGGTGTAAACTTGGCAGTAGAACATCTTAACTGTATATTTAACCTCTCAGCTTCCCTATTAAATCTAAAAATGTCAAACGGGAAAATGAACAACAATGACAAATGGTTTGAAGAAGAATGCAAAATCCTAAGAAAGAAATTGAGAAAGCTGTCCAACCCAGAAAACCTGAGCCTACACCTTCACTATGGTGAATCACTAAAACAATACAGAAATACACTATGGAAAAAGAAGGAACAGCACGTCAGAAATCAGCTCAATGTAAGTGAAGAATCCATAGACTCTAACCACTTCTGGGAAAATTGTAAAACACTAAACAAACAACAACACAAATAATTATCTATCCAAAATGGAGATGTATGGATAAACCACTTCTCCAATCTTTTGGCACTTGTTAGGGAAGATTCAGAATTTGTTGGTAACATATGTAAGATGTTTTTATATTCTTCAAATGGGTGTAAGTTACTTCTCATCAGAATGGTATTTTTGTATAATGCTGTGGCGAGGTTGCAGTTATCTGTTCTATGTTAAAACTAAGTTGCATGGGCCACAGAGAGGGGAGAGGTCAGAGTGTCATCATGTGTAAACATATATTTTACTCCCTACCTTTTTCTAGTGGGGAAAGGAGGGTGGCAGTGTCTGGAATCATTCTCATGCTCCCTTTTATCTTAACCTATAGCCTCACTCTCCTCTCCGTGAGTTTGTATTTAGAGTTGGTTGTATCTAAATGACAATTTGATGTATGTCTGTTGATATGGAGGATTGGTTTATGGTTCTGGTGTTTGGGAAAGGAGACAAAGCTGAACGATGAATTATGTCTATGCTGTCTGACTATGTGTGATCTTTGCTATAAAGGATCCCATTTTAACATTGTGTGGGAACTCTCAACTTTTCATTAGAGATACTGAACTGTTGAAAGTCAAAATGTTATAGAGCTTATATAATTAAAGATGGACTTTTATAACTAACTCTGACTTGTGTGTGTGGTTTGCTCCCATGATTTGGTAAATAGAGGAAATTTCCACGACACACTATAACAAAGATCAAAGAGCAAAGCATATACATGATGAAATACACATCTTAGAATCAACTATTAAAGACTACCAGAACCCACTACCAGAACCCACTACCAGAACCCAACTACAGGACAAAATAAAAAACCTCCAATCCAAAAAGGCCTGTGGTTTTGATGGTATCCTAAATGAAATGCTAAAATATACAGACAACACATTCCAATTGGCTATACTAAAACTCTTTAACATCATCCTTAGTTCTGGCATCTTCCCCAATATTTGGAACCAAAGACTGATCACCCCAACCCACAAAAGTGGTGACAAATTTGACACCAATAACTACTGTGGGATATGTGTCAACAGCAACCTTGGGAAAATCCTCTGCATTATCATTAACAGCAGACTCGTACATTTCTTCAGTAAAAACAATGTACTGAGCAAATGTCAAATTGGCTTTTTAACAAATTATCGTACAACCACACCCTAATTGACAAACAAACAAACAAATTATTCACATGCTTTGTTGATTTCAAAAAAGCCTTCGACTTAACTTGGCATGAGGGTCTGCTATTCAAATTGATGGAAAGTGGTGTTGGGGGAAAAACACACGACATTATAAAATATGAACACAAACAAGTGTGCGGTTAAAATTGGCAAAAAAGGGCACTAGAACAGTCTGCAACACCCGGTCTCACCCTACTAGTATCTGAAGCCTGGTCTCACCCTACTAGTATCTGAAGCCTGGTCTCACCCTACTAGTATCTGAAGCCCGGCCTCACCCTACTAGTATCTGAAGCCTGGTCTCACCCTACTAGTATCTGAAGCCCGGTCTCACCCTACTAGTATCTGAAGCCCGGTCTCACCCTACTAGTATCTGAAGCCCGGTCTCACCCTACTAGTATCTGAAGCCCGGTCTCACCCTACTAGTATCTGAAGCCCGGTCTCACCCTACTAGTATCTGAAGCCCGGTCTCACCCTACTAGTATCTGAAGCCCGGTCTCACCCTTCTAGTATCTGAAGCCCGGTCTCACCCTACTAGTATCTGAAGCCCGGTCTCACCCTACTAGTATCTGAAGCCCAGTCTCACCCTACTAGTATCTGAAGTCCGGCCTCACCCTACTAGTATCTGAAGTCAAATGTCTACTATTTGCTGATGATCTGGTGCTTCTGTCACCAACCAAGGAGGGCCTATAGCAGCACCTAGATTTTCTGCACAGATTTTGCCAGACCTGGGCCCTGACAGTAAATCTCAGTATGACCAAAATAATGGTGTTCCAAAAAAGGTCTAGTTGCTAGGACCACAAATTCCATCTACACACCATTGCCCTAGAGCACACACAACTATAGATACAGTGGTTCCTCCTTTAAAAGTTGCGAGCTGGCACCGCAGGACTTAGAAGTACCCTGTGTCACAGCTTCATTGCTCATTATGCATTTGGGTCCCAAGGTTTTTATATGACCAAACATATCGAATGGTTCCAACGCCGAATTTTGACGCGAGCCAGCCGTGCCCGGTGGTGTTCTTCAACAAAGATGGCTGGCAAGACATTACGGTGGAACCAGATGTAAGTAGTTGTAATGTCAAGCAAAACATTTGCAATTGAGATTAATATATTTTTTGGTCATAAAGTTAATTTCTACTTAGCAAGTTATCTGACTAGCTAACATTAGCCAGCTAGCTGGTGTTAGGATAATTCATTTGTAATTTGTGTTGTTTCATGTTTTAGGGACTCCTGAGAAAACCAGCAAACCAGGCTGTCTTCTTGTGACACAGTGGATGTAAAGAATCTAGTTACCTAAAGCATTTACTGAACAAGTAATGTACAGTTGTCTAAGCTTGCCTTGCAATGCAGCTGGAGTAACATAGCTAGCTAACTATTTATTTTCTTATTGTGTAGTGGAGGATAAAAATAACTGTATGCCTTTATTGTGCCAAGGATGCGTCAGAAAGAAGTTGCTTTCAGAACAGTTATTTTGGATGGAAAATAAAAAAGGTTTTGCTCTCAACAAAAAGGCACAAATGTACCTCCATAGCATATAACAATTTGCCTGTGAATAACCACACCTTCATACAAACATGCTACTGTATGCAGAATTCTTGATGCACAACCGAAAATGCTGCCATATCCTGCCAGCACGCCCACAAGCGAGCCACTCAGGAGCAGAATGATGACACATGGAAGAGGGACAGGAATGAGATGGGAACAACAATTTGTTGCAAGTTGGGGAAGGGGGCTAATTGCGGAACAATAGACTATTCAACCTTTACTAAAGAATAGTCTAATTGCTGAGCTAGGTGTGGAAAACCACCCTCCTATCACAGACCAGGTTTGCCCTAACAACCAAGGGTTAGCCTGCTATTCAATGTAGTAAAGTAATGCCTTTTCAAGTAAGTTACCTTACACATTATGTTGGCTGACAATTTGTTAGCTACGCTGTCCTTACAAACCACATAGCATATCATTACAGCAGTATGTACCGGTATGTTATCTAGCTACCTAACGTTAGTAGTTGTACATAAACTTGCCAGTATATTAACTATAGGTTATCTAACTACCCAACGTTTATTGACTTGATCATTCCCGTCATTCTTAGCTTAGCTAAATGGTATAGTCGTTGTGCTTTCTCAATGGACATTCAGGTGCTTTTCGTAAATTCGCTCTGGCTATCTATAGGCTAGACAATAGAACGAGTCAAAATTCACCCAAGGTTGAAAAGTGGCTTAAAGAACATTGGCTAAACTGGAACACTAGCACGATGTCACACCCTGGTCTTAGTATTTTGTGTTTTCTTTATTATTTTGGTCAGGCCAGGGTGTGACATGGGTTTTTTATGTGGTGTGTTTTGTCTTGGGGTTTTAGTAGGTATTGGGATTGTGGCTTAGTGGGGTTCTCTAGCAAAGTCTATGGCTGTCTGGAGTGGTTCTCAATCAGAGGCAGGTGTTTATCGTTGTCTCTGATTGGGAACCATATTTAGGCAGCCATATTCTTTGAGTGTTTCGTGGGTGATTGTTCCTGTCTCTGTGTTTGTTTGCACCAGATAGGCTGTATAGGTTTTCACGTTACGTTTGTTGTTTTTGTATTGTTCGTTTTTTCGTCTTCATTAAACATGTTTCAAGAATACCACGCTGCATTTTGGTCCGACTCTACTTCACCCGAAGAAAACCTGTAACACACGAGCCCATAGCAAATTAATGGAGTTGAACGTTCGCAGAGCCTGTTTTGACTGGAGTGATGCTTAGAATTCCATAAAAAATGTATCCCTTTTTATTTTACTACTACAATCTGTTCGTCGGACGAAACTGGAAAAAACAACTTGTGTAGAAAGTAAACATCCGCACCTCGATGGTGTTAACTGTGCTTATGTCTGCGTAATGAAAAAGTAGGGAAAAAATTCAAACTTCTGACTATTTCTGGTCTAGCAATCGGTGACAAATGTCTCTCCATTAGAAAACAATGGGGGTAGTTCAGCGTTCCAAGGGCAAAAAGTATTTGGGGGCTAGCATTTGATGACAACTGAGCTAGCTGCCCAGGCTTACATAATTAGAAAGAGGAGATCCTCATAATTAAAATGACGTCCGACTTGAATTTTTTTTTAAATATACACATTGCGAAATAGACAGACATGCCTATATTTCCCCCAAAGGAAACAATGGGAAGACCGCAGAGTTCCAATATTATTTTTGTTGTTTACATTTAGTTGTTTACATTTTAACTATAAAACAACTTGAGCAGGTCTCACTGCCAACAATAGCGAAGCAGGCATTGTGACATTGAACAATAAGCTGGGAATAGAACGTTTGGAAGTCGGGTTGGTGCCAAGGTGCTCAATAGAACTAATAGGAGCTGGTAGGGTGAAAAATGCACTAAAATAAGGTCTGTTTTTTGCGATTACTTCAAAACGACGGCAAGGAACTGGGAAATATGGTCATATAATGAAACTGGGCTCCACGGTGGATACAATGAACTAGTTATCAGAAAATAAAGTTGCTAATATGTATATGTGTCCAGCCTACTATCTACACAGATTTCAGAGCACTCTCGTCTGAGTGTACCAGAGCGCAGAATAATAACTTTACGAGCGCTCAACACCCGTTGAATATGGCCGGTGTCAGTAAATGTCGGAAGAAAAGCGTAGTTAAATTGTTTCCAGCAGCACATTTACAGTCACCAACGCTCTGGTTAACAAGAAACTGTCTTACCAGCTCTGCTAGGGTGAGTAAAATGGTCAGAGTGGTCTCATTTGTGTCTGGAAGTAGCTAGCCAACGTCAGCTTGGGTGCTTGACTGCCGTTGTGAGGCCAGAATGCTCAAATCAACCCTAGTCCTCGGCCCGAACGTCCAGAGTGCGCTCCGAGAGCGAAACGGACGGAATTTACAAACTAACAATCTGACAATGCTCTGAATTTATGAGCGTCATGTTGTACAGCTCCATATTTTCTGTTCCATCCGAACGGAAAACCAGAGGGTTTTTCATTTTTCATGGACTAGAAACAACATAAAATTAATCTAATTAATTAAGCAAGTACCAGTCAAAAGTTTGCACACACCTACTCCAGGATTTTTCTTTATTTTTACTATTTTCTACATTGTAGAATAATAGTGAAGACATCACAACTATTTTCCATTCCATCTTTGGAGGACTGAATAGGCTGGGGATGGTCAATGTCCATACCAAAGTTAGAAATGCTCTGCAGTGGGAGGTGATAGGTTGTCCTGCCCACATCATTCATAACACGGCCAGAACAGCTTTGGATATGATGTTGAGTACCTGCTCACAAAGATATTTGGATATTTTTATATTTTCACCGTCAGAGTAGAAAGACTGAAGAGCTTTTGTGAGTTTGTTGGCCAGGAGTACCATAACATTTTAGGACACAGCAATGTTCTCTGGCTGTCCATGCTCCCTGCTCTAGAAAGGGTGCTGAAAATGTATGTCTCATTGAAATCATTTTTTCTTTCTGAAGACAAATGCCCTGTTGTCCTGCAAACAATGTTCGAAGATCCACTGACTGAACTTTGGCTGGCCTTTGTCCATGGAAACTTGACCGTATTCAGTGACATGATCAAGATGCTTGAAGGCCAGGTGGAGTCAGCTGCAATTCTGAGAAACGTTGAGGCAAAATTGACTGCAAGACGTGATGACAACTTAATTCAGTTTTGGTCAGAGGACTTCTGAGAGAACTAGAGGAAAATGGAGCCATGTCTAAAGAGAGCTTTCTCAAAACATCCCAACCATTCTTCACTACGGCTGTGAACTACTTGCAAGCATTGGGAAAGCACATAGATCATCAAAAAGATTTACATAGGCTCCTTTTAAAAAGGCAACCTTAGCGTGAAGAGATCCAGAAGGCAGCAGGCACACTGCAGGAAAAATGCCCCAATGTGACCATCAATGAGGATGCATTGTGTGACGAGGTTACTGGCCTGCAAGAGTTCCTAAAGGGGGGATCACTTGAAGAAGACATCTGAGACACCGCTTAGTCAGAGATGGAGCACGGTGGTTACCCACTTCAAAGATAATGACATCCTACACAGGAGGCTGAAGAAATTCGGCTTGTCACCAAAAGCACTCACAAACTTCTACAGATGCACAATCGAGAGCATCCTGTCGGGCTGTATCACCGTCTGGTACGGCAACTGCTCCGCCCACAACCGTAAGGCTCTCCAGAGGGTAGTGAGGTCTGCACAACGCATCACCGGGGGCAAACTATCTGCCCTCCAGGACACCTACACCACCCGATGTCACAGGAAGGCCATAAAGATCATCAAGGACAACAACCACCCGAGCCACTGCCTGTTCACCCCGCTATCATCCTGAAGGCGAGGTCAGTACAGGTGCATCAAAGCTGGGACTGAGAGACTGAAAAACAGCTTCTATCTCAAGGCCATCAGACTGTTAAACAGCCACCACTGACATTGAGTGGCTGCTGCCAATACACTGACTCAACTCCAGCCACTTTAATAATGGGAATTGATGGGAAATGATGTAAAATATATCACTAGCCACTTTAAACAATGCTACCTAATATAATGTTTACATACCCTACATTATTCATCTCATATGTATACGTATATACTGTACTCTATATCATCTACTGCATCTTTATGTAATACATGTATCACTAGCCACTTTAACTATGCCACTTTGTTTACATACTCATCTCATATGTATATACTGTACTCAATGCCATCTACTGTATCTTGCCTATGCCACTCTGTACCATCACTCATTCATATATCTTTATGTACATATTCTTTATCTCCTGACACTTGTGTCTATAAGGTAGTAGTTTTGGAATTGTTAGCTAGATTACTTGTTGGTTATTACTGCATTGTCGGAACTAGAAGCACAAGCATTTCGCTACACTTGCATTAACATCTGCTAACCATGTGTATGTGACAAATAAAATTTGATTTGATTTGATAACCTGGCTTGATTAGCGTATGTTGTCATGTGCTTACCTGGAAGTAATGCACCAGTAGAGAGAGTGTTCTCCCAAATGAATGATATATGGACAGCAGCAAGAAAAAGGTTCACTGTTCCTACCACCAAGGCCATGCTCATTGTGAAGACAAACTTCAACCTCCCCTGCCAGGAGTTCATGGAGAAGCTGGCCAAAGACAGAGCAATCCTGAAGAAAATACATTCTTCTGAGAAAATATATAGATTAGGTTGGTTTAAGTATATTATGTAATTACCAATCTCATCATCATCTTACTTCTTTATTATTTTGTTAAGTATTTCACACATACTATTGTCTCTGTTTTTTTTTCCAATTTTACTCATGTTCTCTTCTGCTCGTATTCTACCCAGACTACCAGGACCACTGAATGGCTGTTCAGATCAGTTCTACCAAGACTAGCAGGACCACTGAATGGCTGTTCAGATCAGTTCTACCCAGACTACCAGGACCACTGAATGTCTGTTCAGATCAGTTCTACCCAGACTACCAGGACCTCTGAATGGCTGTTCAGATCAGTTCTACCCAGACTACCAGGACCACTGAATGGCTGTTCAGATCAGCTCTACCAAGACTAGCAGGACCACTGAATGGCTGTTCAGATCAGTTCTACCCAGACTACCAGGACCACTGAATGGCTGTTCAGATCAGTTCTACCAAGACTAGCAGGACCACTGAATGGCTGTTCAGATCAGTTCTACCAGACTACCAGGACCACTGAATGGCTGTTCAGATCAGTTCTACCCAGACTACCAGGACCACTGAATGGCTGTTCAGATCAGTTCTACCAAGACTAGCAGGACCACTGAATGGCTGTTCAGATCAGTTCTACCCAGACTACCAGGACCACTGAATGGCTGTTCAGATCAGTTCTACCCAGACTACCAGGACCAATGAATGGCTGTTCAGATCAGTTCTACCCAGACTACCAGGACCACTGAATGGCTGTTCAGATTGGACAGTTCTGTCTTGTCTATAGTGTTTCTGTAGTATAGTTGTTTTCTCTGTCACAGTGGGCCTGTTAGACTAAATACATGAAACTGGAATTGTCCCCCTTTGTTAATTCATAGATAATAACATTGGATATTTTAATTATATATTGATATTATATATAATAGATAATAACATTGGATATTTTAATTATATATTGACCACGGAACTGGAAATGTCCCTAGTTTTCATTTCAGAAATCTGGTCACCTTCCTAGAAAAGCTGAACCAAGTTGAATTCTTCCCAACGGGTCGATACAGCTGTAATTGAGACACAGACATGGCTTCCCCTGTGCTGGTGGAGTCTCCTCCTTATCTCTAAACATTGCATCATTCTTGCTAAGCAGGGAACTGAGTGATATGAGCCTTCAACGGTTCTTCCCCTTATCAGTATTGTCTTGTCACATGCGATTGTTGTCCCTGCACTCAGCCTCTCCCAAACTTCATTATGCCCCCCCCCCCCCCATGTCTCTTTTGTGACTAATGTTCCTATACTTCTGAGAATAACAATGTTCCAAGTTTAACCACGAATCCAAAAATGCCATCAAAAGGAACATAAAATTCAACATACCAAATAGGATCTGACTAAAAATACTTGAATCAGTTATAGAACCCATTTCCCTTTATGGTTGTGAGGTCTGGGGTCCACTCACTAACCAAGAATTCACAAAATGGGACAAACACCAAATTGAGACTCTGCATGCAGAATTCTGCAAAAAATATCCCCTGTGTACAACGTAAAACATCAAATAATCCATGCAGAGCAGAATTAGACCGTTACTCACTAATTATCAACATCCAGAAAAAAAGGTGTTAATTAAAACTTGTTATGGCTGCAGGGGCAGTATTGAGTAGCTTGGATGAAAATCTGAGGTTTGTAGTTTTTGAACTCAGCCCTATTGAATACACAGTGGGATATTGGTTATGTTGCACTTCCTATGGCTTCCACTAGATGTCAACCGTCTTTAGAAACTTGAATGAGGCTTCTACTGTGATGTGGGGCTGGATGAGAGCTCTTTGAGTCAGTGGTCTGGCAGAGAGCCAAGTCCTGGTCACACGCATTTCACATGCGACCTGCGACCTAGCGACCTGCGTTCCATGGCTTTTCTACAGAATATGGAATTCTCCGGTTCTCCTAAAGATTGATTCTATACTTAGTTTGAAATGTTTCTACGACCTGTAATATAACTTTTTGAACTTTTCGTCCGACATTCGGCAGGACCTGCACGAGCGTTTGGATTTGTGTACTAAACGCCCTAACAAAAGTAACTACTTGAACATAAATAATGGACATTATCGAACAAATCAAACATGTGGAGAGATGTGGAGCAGAGAGAGATGGATGAGAGAGAGATGAAGGAGAGAGATGGAGGAGAGACGGATGAGAGAGATGGGTGAGAGAGAGATGAAGGAGAGAGATGAAGGAGAGAGACATGGAGGAGAGAGAGATGGCGGAGAGAGATGGAGGAGGAGAGAGGTGGAGGAGAGATGAATGAGAGATGGATGAGAGATGAAGGAGAGAGACATGGAGGAGAGAGATGGAGGAGGAGAGAGGTGGAGGAGAGATGAATGAGAGATGGATGAGAGATGAAGGAGAGAGAGATGGAGGAGAGAGATGGAGGAGGAGAGAGGTGAAGGAGAGATGAATGAGAGATGGATGAGAGATGGAGGAGAGAGATGGAGAAGATAGATGGAGGAGAGAGATGGAGGAGAGAGGGTTGAAGGAGAGAGATGGAGTAGAGAGATGGAGGAGAGAGGTGGAGAGAGATGGAGGAGAGAGATGGAGGAGAGAGATGGAGGAGAGAGATGGACGAGAGAGATGGACGAGAGAGATGGACGAGAGAGATAGACGAGAGAGATAGACGAGAGAGGGAGAGATGGAGGAGAGAGATGGACGAGAGAGGGAGAGATGGAGGAGAGAGATGGACGAGAGAGGGAGAGATGGAGGAGAGAGATGGACGAGAGAGGGAGAGATGGACGAGAGAGATGGACGAGAGAGGGAGAGATGGGGGACAGATAAGATGGGAAAGATGAAGGAAAGATGACAGTGTGATTGGCTCGTTACCTGACAACACGTGGAGAGAGAGAGGAGAGACAGGAATGATAGGAGAGGAGAGAGGGATGAGAGGACAGAGGAAGGATAGGAGAGGAGAGAGAGAGGAGAGACAGAGAAATGATAGGAGAGGAGAGAGAGGAGAGACAGAGGAATGATAGGAGAGGAGAGACAGAGGAATGATAGGAGAGGAGAGAGGGATGAGAGGACAGAGGCAGGCTGGTTACCTGACACCACCTGGAGAGAGAGAGGAGAGACAGAGGAATGATAGGAGAGGAGCGAGAGAGGAGAGACAGAGGAAGGATAGGAGAGGAGAGAGAGAGGAGAGACAGAGGAATGATAGGAGAGGAGAGAGAGATGAGAGACAGAGGAATGATAGGAGAGGAGAGAGAGAGGAGAGACAGAGAGGAGAGACAGAGGAATGATAGGAGAGGAGAGAGAGGAGAGACAGAGGAGGGAGATGAAAACAGAGGCTGGTTACCTGTGTCTCAGGTATAATGGGCTTGTCCCTGGGTCTAGAGGAGAACAGCGATGACAGGGGTGAGGCGATGACCACAGGGTCAGGTCGGAGGAAGCCACTGAGGTCACATCCTGGGATGGTGTTCTCCTCAGTCTTCATCGCCAGCGTATCCATTGCATAAAAACGACCCCATGGTAACCACACCGTGCGGTCTTGCGTGATGAACGGAGCACGCTCAAACCTCAGGGTCAACGAGCCACCGCCATTTGCTAGCAGGTCAAACCTGGAGACAGAATCAGAAACGCTGTAGGATTAGTTACTATGTACCGTGTGTGTATGTGTGTGTGTGTGTGTGTGTGTATATGTGTGTGTGTGTGTGTGTTCCATCCTGGCGTGTGTGTGTGTGTGTGTGTGTGTGTGGTACGTACGTTCCATCCTGGCGTGTGAGTGTGTATCCATAGTGTGGGTAATTGATGAAGGAAACATTGACTCCCACCAGGGGAGTACCATCTGTAGTTAACACCTGACCTCGGATCAGAGACGCCAAGCTGAGAGACAGAGAGAGAGAGCGAGAGAGAGAGAGAGAGAGCGAGAGAGAAAGCAAGAAAGAGAGAAAGCGAGAGAGAGAGAGAGAGAGAGAAAGCGAGAGAGAGAGAGCGAGAGAGAGAGCGAGAGAGAGAGAGAGAGAGAGAGAGAGTGAGAGAGAGAGCGAG
>NC_050571.1:14370168-14375168 GCF_013265735.2 Oncorhynchus mykiss
TTATACACCCCCATATGAGAGAGTGGCTGAGGGAATGTTCTGTTATACACCCCCATATGAGAGAGTGGCTGAGGGAGTGTTCTGTTATACACCCCCATTATAAGAGAGTGGCTGAGGGAGTGTTCAGTTATACACCCCCATATGAGAGAGTGGCTGAGGGAGTGTTCTGTTATACACCCCCATATGAGAGAGTGGCTGAGGGAGTGTTCTGTTATACACCCCCATATGAGAGAGTGGCTGAGGGAGTGTTCTGTTATACACCCCCATATGAGAGAGTGGCTGAGGGAGTGTTCTGTTATACACCCCCATTATAAGAGAGTGGCTGAGGGAGTGTTCAGTTATACACCCCCATATGAGAGAGTGGCTGAGGTAGTGTTCTGTTATACACCCCCATATGAGAGAGTGGCTGAGGGAGTGTTCTGTTATACACCCCCATATGAGAGAGTGGCTGAGGGAGTGTTCAGTTATACACCCCCATATGAGAGAGTGGCTGAGGGAGTGTTCAGTTATACACCCCCATGTGAGAGAGTGGCTGAGGGAGTGTTCTGTTATACACCCCCATTATAAGAGAGTGGCTGAGGGAGTGTTCTGTTATACACCCCCATATGAGAGAGTGGCTGAGGGAGTGTTCAGTTATACACCCCCATATGAGAGAGTGGCTGAGGGAGTGTTCAGTTATACACCCCCATGTGAGAGAGTGGCTGAGGGAGTGTTCTGTTATACACCCCCATTATAAGAGAGTGGCTGAGGGAGTGTTCAGTTATACACCCCCATATGAGAGAGTGGCTGAGGGAGTGTTCTGTTATACACCCCCATATGAGAGAGTGGCTGAGGGAGTGTTCTGTTATACACCCCCATATGAGAGGGTGGGTGAGGGAGTGTTCTGTTATACACCCCCATATGAGAGAGTGGCTGAGGGAGTGTTCAGTTATACACCCCCATATGAGAGAGTGGCTGAGGGAGTGTTCAGTTATACACCCCCATGTGAGAGAGTGGCTGAGGGAGTGTTCTGTTATACACCCCCATATGAGAGAGTGGCTGAGGGAGTGTTCTGTTATACACCCCCATTATAAGAGAGTGGCTGAGGGAGTGTTCAGTTATACACCCCCATATGAGAGAGTGGCTGAGGGAGTGTTCTGTTATACACCCCCATATGAGAGGGTGGGTGAGGGAGTGTTCAGTTATACACCCCCATATGAGAGCGTGGCTGAGGGAGTGTTCTGTTATACACCCCCATATGAGAGAGTGGCTGAGGGAGTGTTCTGTTATACACCCCCATATGAGAGAGAGGCTGAGGGGGACTGTTCTCTTATATACCCTCATATGAGAGAGAGGCTAAGTGGGGCTGGGATGCAGTGACTGGGACTAGGGAACCAACTCCTGTGCCTTAGCTGTCCAGACCCCTTGGAATACTGCAGAGTACACTTACTGTAGACAGTCATGATCATTAATTCACCATGGAAACATTAAGGTTAACAGACACAGACTGTGATCTATGACCCCTGGCTACAGGGGCTGTGAATGGTAATGCCTGGCTATAGTGGCTGTGAATGGTAACCCCTGGCTACACTGACTGTGAGGTTGTGGATGGTAACCCCTGGCAACACTGGTTGTGATGTTGTGGATGGTAACCCCTGGCTACACTGACTGTGATGTTGTGGATGGTAACCCCTGGTTACAGTGGCTGTGAATGGTAATGTCTGGCTACAGTGGCTGTGAATGGTAATGTCTGGCTACAGTGGCTGTGGATGGTAACCCCTGGTTACAGTGGCTGTGGATGGTAACGTCTGGCTACAGTGGCTGTGGATGGTAACCCCTGGTTACAGTGGCTGTGGATGGTAACCTCTGGCTACAGAGGCTGTGGATGGTAATGTCTGGCTACAGTGGCTGTGGATGGTAACGTCTGGCTACAGTGGCTGTGGATGGTAACCCGTGGTTACAGTGGCTGTGTATGGTAATGTCTGGCTACTGTGGCTGTGAATGGTAATGTCTGGCTACAGTGGCTGTGAATGGTAATGTCTGGCTACAGTGGCTGTGGATGGTAACCCTTGGTTACAGTGGCTGTGGATGGTAACCCCTGGCTACAGTGGCTGTGAATGGTAACCCCTGGTTACAGTGGCTGTGAATGGTAACCCCTGGTTACAGTGGCTGTGGATGGTAACCCATGGCTACAGCAGCTGTGGATGGAAACCCCTGGTTACAGTGGCTGTGTGAGATAAACCATGGCTACAGTGGCTGTGGATGGTAATGTCTGGCTACAGTGGCTGTGAATGGTAACGTCTGGCTACAGTGGCTGTGGATGGTAACCCATGGCTACAGTGGCTGTGGATGGTAACCCCTGGCTACAATGGCTGAGGTTGTGGATGGTAACCCATGGCTACAATGGCTGAGGTTGTGGATGGTAACCCCCTGGCTACAGTGGCTGTGGATGGCAACCCCTGGCTACAGTGGCTGTGGATGGGAACCCCTGGCTACAGTGGCTGATGTTGTGGATGGTAACCCATGGCTACAGTGGATGTGGATGGTAACCCGTGGCTACAGTGGCTGTGGATGGTAACCCCTGGTTACAGTGGCTGTGGATGGTAACCCCTGGCTACAGTGGCTGTGGATGGTAACCCCTAGCTATAATGGCTGAGGTTGTGGATGGTAACCCCCTGGCTACAGTGGCTGTGGATGGTAACCCCTGGCTACAGTGGCTGTGGATGGTAACCCCTGGTTACAGTGGCTGTGGATGGTAACCCCTGGTTACAGTGGCTGTGGATGGTTACCCATGGCTACAGTGGCTGTGGATGGTAACTCCTGGCTACAGTGGCTGTGGATGGTAACCCCTGGTTACAGTGGCTGTGGATGGTAATGTCTGGCTACAGTGGTTTTGATGGTAACCTCTGGCTACAGTGTTTGTGAGGTTGTGGATGGTAACCCCTGGCTACACTGACTGTGAGGTTGTGGATGGAAACCATGGCTACACTGACTGTGAGGTTGTGGATGGTAACCCTTGGCTACACTGACTGTGAGGTTGTGGATGGTAACCCCTGGCAACACTGGTTGTGAATTTGTGGATGGTAACCCCTGGCTACAGTGGTTGTGAGGTTGTGGATGGTAACTCCTGGCAACACTGGCTGTGAGGTTGTGGATGGTAACTCCTGGCAACACTGGCTGTGTGGTTGTGGATGGTAACCCCTGGCTACAGTGGCTGCGGATGGTAACCCCTGGCTACAGTGGCTGTGAATGGTAATGTCTGGCTACAGTGGCTGTGGATGGTAATGTCTGGCTACAGTGGCTGTGGATGGTATCCCCTGGCTACAGTGGCTGTGGATGGTAATGTCTGGCTACAGTGGCTGTGGATGGTAATGTCTGGCTACAGTGGCTGTGGATGGTAATGTCTGGCTACAGTGGCTGTGGATGGTAATGTCTGGCTACAGTGGCTGTGGATGGTCATGTCTGGCTACAGTGGCTGTGGATGGTAACCCCTGGCTACAGTGGCTGTTGTTGTGGATGGTAGAACACTGGTTGGGAGGTTGTGGATGGTAGAACACTGGTTGACAGTAGTTGTTATACCCCAGACTGACAGACAGACAGACAGACAGACAGACAGACAGACAGACAGACAGACAGACAGACAGACAGACAGCACAACACAACACAACACAGATTACTAGTCTACTGAGCCAAGCTTACCAACGCTAGCCAGCCATTCCCAAACCCACAAACGTCTAGCATCGACTATCTACTACTACTATGCAGCACGAGAAGCTAAACGCTGAAAACCAAAATACACTTTTACCTTTGTCAACCAAGTCCCACATGTCTGCATTGAGAGAAAACGTGCAGAGAGAGTGGCGTTATGAAAAAAGAACGGAAGGAGTTTAAAATGCAAGGACATGCATAGCCTAGATCACATGCATAGCCTAGATCACATGCATAACCTAGATCAGCACAGACAAGCAGACTAGTGAAGAGTTTTGTCTTGTGAAAGACACAGCATACAAAGCTGCCCTAGTTTCTAGTGGGGAACAAAGTGTTGTTTCCACACCCACTGTGTTTCTGACACCGGAGTGTTCTGAGGAAAAGCGCTGCTCGGATGAAATGGTGAAAGGGAAATTAAACTTCCTGTTTCAAAGCATTTTGGGTAAATCAAAATAGCGAGGCATCCAACCTTCCATCCATTTATCCTGCACCTACGCACACACACACACGCACACACACACACACACGCACACACGCACACACACACACACACACACACGCACACACCTCCTCCTCTCCCCACCTACCGATGGTGCAGTGTTCTCCATTCCAGCCCTGGTGACACTGGCACTTGCCGTCTTTGCAGGTTCCATGTTTGATACACAGTGGGTTACACACTCGCTGGTCACACCCGGTACCCGTCCAGCCCTCCTCACACTGACACGCTGCGCCCAAACACACACCGTGGGTCCCGCAGTCCACAGAACACACCTCTGTAGAGAGGGAGGAGAAAGAGAAGTAAAAAGTTACACACAGCTACAAAAACCCTGCTGTCATTATAGTTGAGGTGGGTTAGGGTAAGACTGACTTACAGATCCGTCTGGTCCCATCCAATCAGGGTTAGAGGCAAGGATTAGGGGTCAGGGGTTAGGGGTATGAGTCAGGGGTCAGGGGTTACAGAATATGGTTCAACTGACCTACAGTGCAGTCTGGTCCCATCCAGTTAGGATCACAGCTACAGAGACCAGTGTCTGGTATGAATGCACCGTGGCCATGGCATTGGTCTGGGCACTGTGCCCGCTGCAGCTCACAGTGTGGGCCGCCCCAGCCGGGTTTACAGTGGCACTCCCCGTTCACACAGATACCATTATTAGAACAGGTCGGGTCCAGGCAGTCCACTACAGAGGGGGAGGGGGGGGGGGGGGAGAAAGAGAGCGAAAGAGAGAAAGAAAGAGAGAGAGAGAGGGGGGAGAGAAAGAGAGGAAGACAGAGAAAAAGAGAGAGAAAGAGAGAGAGAAAGGGGGAGAGAGAGA
>NC_050571.1:14377668-14382668 GCF_013265735.2 Oncorhynchus mykiss
CCCTCTATCTCTCCCCCTCTCTCTGTCTTTCTCTCCCTCTCCCCTCTCTCTCTCTCCCTCTATCTCTCCCTCTCTCTCTGTCTTTCTCTCCCACCCCTCTCTCTTAATGTGTAGCATGCTGATCCATCTTAACAGGATGAATAGAACAGATGTAATCCTTTGATCAGACGTGTGAGGTGCCTGGCTGCTCCTCCACCCTCATCTGTATTTAGAGAAACACAACAGGACCACTGTGGAGGCAGAGGACGCTATGACCAGCTGGGACTGGGAGGCTGCTGTGTGAGTGTGTGTGTGTGTGTGTGAGGTGTGCTACACACTACACATCTTCCATCCTATCACACACTCCCTGACACACCAAATTGTTTATATAGTCAACTTACACACATCCAATACCCCTCCTCAAACACACATCCACCAACCTACCCACCCACAAACCCAGACACCCCCAAACACACACGCCCTCTCCTCACCTTTGGCACAGTTGTCTCCCCTGTACCCCAGGGAGCAGACACAGTTCCCGCCAGTACAGGTCCCATGTCCACTACAGAGAGGGTCAATGCAGTGTGTGGTGGGGACGGCACACTCTGCTCCTTTCCATCCACTGTAGCAGATACATGATCCCTTATCATACTGACCATTACCACTACAGAGAACTGGACACGCCTCTGGAGAGAGAGAGAGAGGGAGAGAGAGAGGGATGGGAGGAGAAAGGATAGAGGGAGAGGAGGATAGAGGGAGAGGAGGAGAGAGGAGAGAGGAGAGAGAGGGAGGGAGAGAGGGGAGAGAGAGAGAGAGAGAGAGAGAGAGAGAGAGAGAGGGAGGGAGAGAGAGAGAGAGGGGAGAGAGAGAGAGATAAGGAGAGGGTGAGAGAGAGAGAGAGAGAGAGAGAGAGAAAGACAGAGAGAGAGAGATAGAGAGAGAGAGAGAGAGAAAGAGAGAGAGAGGAGAGGGAGAAAGAGGGAGAGAGAGAAGGAGAGGGAGAGAGAGAGAAGGAGAGGGAGAAAGAGAGAGAGAGAAGGAGAGGGGGAGAGAGAGAGAGAAGGAGAGGGAGAGAGAGAGAGAAGGAGAGGGAGAGAGAGGAGAGGGAGAAAGAGAGAGAGAGAGAAGGAGAGGGAGAGAGAGAGAGAAGGAGAGCGAGAGAGGAAAGGGAGAAAGAGAGAGAGAGAGAGAGAAGGAGATGGAGAGAGAGAGAAGGAGAGGGAGAGAGAGAGAAGGAGAGAGAGAGAAGGAGAGGGAGAGCGGGAGAGAGGAGAGGGAGAAAGAGAGAGAGAGAGAGAGAGGGAGAGGGAGAGAGAGAGAGAAGGAGAGGGAGAGAGGGAGAGAGGAGAGGGAGAAAGAGAGAGAGAGAGAGGGAGAGGGAGAGAGAGAGAGAGAGAGAGGGAGAGAGAGAGAGAAGGAGAGGGAGAGAGAGAGAAGGAGAGGGAGAGAGAGAGAAGGAGAGAGAGAGAAGGAGAGGGAGAGAGAGAGAAGGAGAGGGAGAGAGAGAAAAGGAGAGAGAGAGAAGGAGAGGGAGAGAGGAGAGAGAAAGGGAGAAGGGAAAAAAGGTATACAGTGGTCAGAGAACAGAATATCTGATGGTCACAACAGAGTAAATAACAGAGTAAAGATCATGTGTGTGTGTGTGTGTGTGTGTGTGTGTGTGTGTGTGTCTGTCTGTGTCTGTGTGTAATTACACAGAGAGGTAACTAAACTATTAATCAGTGAACAGTCTTCTTCCCCAGGTGAACTAAGAGACATGTTGGCTCTAAACCGCCATGTATCACAGTACTGTCTCTACACAGGTGTATGTGTGTTTGTGTGAGTTTGTGTGAGTGTGTGTGTTTGTGTGAGTGTGTGTGAGTGTGTGTGTTTGTGTGAGTGTGTGTGTGTGTGTGTGTCTGTCTGTGTCTACCTTTGGAGCAGTCCATGCCATGGAACCCAGGAAAGCAGTGACACACACCAGACACACACTCTCCATTGCCATGACAATTACGGGGACACTCCTGTACCGAGTCTGTAATGGTAGAATAGAGAGAGGAGATAGGTGTCAAACTCAAGCCTGTAGTCTTCATTTCAACAACACAAAACACAATATTTCATATTGTTACAGGAGACTCATAAACCGCTCACTGTTCCTTTTACAGGAAATACAATCCATCCATCCATCCATTCTGTCTAAATCATGTTTCACTATTTCAACATTTATTCCCCTGCTGCCCCTCCTCTAAAATTCTCTCTCTCTGCTCTTACCCTTCTTCCATCTGTCTTGACACTTCTGTCTCTTCTCCTCTCTCCTCCTCTCCCCCTCTCGCTCTCTTCTCCTCTCCCTCTATCCTCTCTCCTCCTCTCCCCCTATCCTCTCTCCTCCTCTCCCCCATCCTCTCTCCTCCTCTCCCTCTCTCCCCCTATCCTCTCTCCTCCTCTCCCTCTCTCCCCCTATCCTTTCTCCTCCTCTCCCTCTATCCCCCTATCCTCTCTCCTCCTCTCCCCCTCTCGATCTCTTCTCTTCTCCTCTCCCTCTATCCTCTCTCCTCCTCTCCCCCTATCCTCTCTCCTCCTCTCCCTCTCTCCCCCTATCCTTTCTCCTCCTCTCCCTCTCTCCCCCTATTCTCTCTCCTCCTCTCCCTCTCTCCCCCTATTCTCTCTCCTCCTCTCCCTCTCTCCCCCTATTCTCTCTCCTCCTCTCCCCCTATCCTCTCTCCTCCTCTCCCCATACTCTCTCATCCTCTCCCATATCCTCTCTCCTCCTCTCCCACTATCCTCTCTCCTCCTCTCCCTCTCTCCCCTATCCTCTCTCCTCCTCTTCCCCTATCCTCTCTCCTCCTCTCCTCTCTCCTCCTCTCCCCCATACTCTCTCCTCCTCTCCCCTATCCTCTCTCCTCCTCTCCCCCTATCCTCTCTCCTCCTCTCCCCCTATCCTCTCTCCTCCTCTCCCCCTATCGTCTCTCCTCCTCTCCCTCTCTCCCCCTATCCTCTCTCCTCCTCTCCCTCTCTCCCCCTATCCTCTCTCCTCCTCTCCCCCTATCCTCTCTCCTCCTCTCCCTCTCTCCCCCTATCCTCTCTCCTCCTCTTCCCCATCCTCTCTCCTCCTCTCCCCCTATACTCTCTCCTCCTCTCCCTCTCTCCACCTATCTTCTCCCCTCCTCTCCCCCATCCTCTCTCCTCCTCTCCCCCTATCCTCTCTCCTCCTCTCCCTCTCTCCCCTACTCTCTCTCCTCCTCTCCCTCTCTCCCCCTATCCTCTCTCCTCCTCTCCCTCTCTCCCCTATCCTTTCTCCTCCTCTCCCTCTCTCCCCCTATTCTCTCTCCCTCTCTCCCTCTCTCCCCCTTTCCTCTCTCCTCCTCTTCCCCTATCCTCTCTCCTACTCTCCCACTATCTTCTCTCCTCCTCTCCCTCTCTCCCCCTATCCTCTCTCCTCCTCTCCCTCTCTCCCCTATCCTCTCTCCTCCTCTCCCCCTATCCTTTCTCCTCCTCTATCTCCTGTTCTCTCCTCTCCTCTCCTCTCCTCTCCTCTCCTCTCCTCTCCTCTCCTCTCCTCTCCTCTCCTCTCCTCTCCTCTCCTCTCCTCTCCTCTCCTCTCCTCTCCTCTCCTCTCCTCTCCTCTCCTCCTTCTCTTATCTGCTCCCTCTATCCACTTCTCCTCTCCTCCTTCAGTTCTGTGTGTTTCTCCTTTGCTCTGATCCCCTGGTTCATCAATACTTTATTCAGCTGCATGTGTTCCTCTCCACATTCTTTGCTCTGTGTGTGTGTTTTGGTTGTGTGTGTCTGTGTTTTGGTTGTGTGTGTGTTTTCAGCACTCTACCCATGTCTAAGTGACTTGTGTGAGATGAACAGGTTTAGATAAGAGCACTGAGGAGGTTTTCACTCTCTCCAGCCCTCCCTTTCTCTCTCCAGCCATCCCTTTCTCTCTCCTTCCCTCCCTTTCTCTCTCCATCCCCCTTTCTCTCTCCATCCATCCCTTTCTCTCTCCATCCCTCTCACTCTCTCTGTCTCCACCTCTCTCCCATTCTCTATCTCCTTCCTTCTGTCTCCACCTCTCTCCCTCTCTCCACTTCCCTCTCTCTCTTTCTGTCTCCACCTCTCTCCCTCTCTCCACTTCCCTCTCTAAGCACGATGCCTTACCTAACTCAAACCTACTCTCCCCTCCGTCCATCCCCCACTCTCTCCGCAGCAGCTGGCAGGCTAATCGTGAGAGTAGGATTGGGCGAAAGTAAAACTGCTGCGCTTGAGTGGGGTGAAAGTTTGCATACTCTTTCCCCCCTCTCTCTTCCTACCCCTCTCCCTCTCGCCCCTCTTTCTCTCTCCTAACCCATTACACCAGTGTTGAAGGAGATTTCTCTCTCTCTCCCCCCTCCCCTTCTATCTCTCTCTCCCCCTCCCCTTTTTATCTTTCTCTCCCCCTCTCTCCCTCTCTCCCTCCCTCCCCTCTCTCCCTCCCCTTCTATCTTCCCCCCTCGTTCACCCTCCCTCTCTCTCTCTTACCCATTACAGCAGTGTTGAAGGAGACGGGCTCTCTCTCTCTCTTTACCCATTACAGCAGTGTTGAAGGAGACGGTCTCTCTCTCTCTTACCCATTACAGCAGTGTTGAAGGAGACGGTCTCTCTTTCTCGTCCGTCATTGTAGAAGGCTAGATGCCATGCTCCTGGGTCCAGGTACTGAACAAACACTGCTTCGTTTAGAACCACAGTCTGGATGCTGCGACGTTCTCGAGGAGACTCGACAACACTCCACTTCTCTTTACCATCCAAGCGCTCCATGTAGTCATACTGCAGGAGGAGAGACAATAACACTTTCAGGAAGCTCAGACCAGCAAGTCAATTCAAATCCATAAGTGTGTGTACTGTATACTGTAAGTGTGTGTTATGTGTGTATTATGCGTATTGGTGTGTGTATTATGCATATTGGTGTGTGTTATGTGTGTACAGGTGTGTATTATGTGGATTGGTGTGTGTTATGGGTGTATTGGTGTGTATTATGTGTGTATTGGTGTGTGTTATGTGTATTGGTGTGTGTTATGTGT
>NC_050571.1:14390168-14395168 GCF_013265735.2 Oncorhynchus mykiss
GGGGTAAATGGGTTCTCTAAACCTGGGGTAAATGGGTTCTCTGAGCCTGGGGTAAATGGGTTCTCTGAGCCTGTATAGAGCCTGTATTATACCTGTATATAGCCTGTATTACACCTGTATATAGCCTGTATTACACCTGTATATAGCCTGTATTATACCTGTATATAGCCTGTATATAGCCTGTATTATACCTGTATATAGCCTGTATATAGCGTGTATATAACCTGTATATAGCCTGTATATAACCTGTATATAGCCTGTATATAACCTGTATTGTACCTGTATATAGCCTGTATTATACCTGTATTAAACCTGTATATAGCCTGTATATAGCCTGTATTATACCTGTATATAACCTGTATTATACCTGTATATAGCCTGTATATAGCCTGTATTGTACCTATATATAGCCTGTATTATACCTGTATATAGCTGGTATATAACCTGTATTATACCTGTATATAGCCTGTATATAACCTGTATTATACCTGTATATAGCCTGTATTATACCTGTATATAACCTGTATTATACCTGTATATAGCCTGTATTATACCTGTATATAGCCTGTATATAACCTGTATTATACCTATATATAGCCTGTATTATACCTGTATTATACCTGTATATAGCCTGTATATAACCTGTATTATACCTGTATATAGCCTGTATTATACCTGTATATAACCTGTATTATACCTGTATATAGCCGGTATATAGCCTGTATTGTACCTGTATATAGCCTGTATTATACCTGTACTATATCTGTATATAGCCTGTATATAACCTGTATTATACCTGTATATAGCCTGTATTATACCTGTATATAACCTGTATTATACCTGTATATAGCCTGTATTATACCTGTATATAGCCTGTATATAACCTGTATTATACCTATATATAGCCTGTATTATACCTGTATTATACCTGTATTATACCTGTATATAGCCTGTATTATACCTGTATATAACCTGTATTATACCTGTATATAGCCGGTATATAGCCTGTATTGTACCTGTATATAGCCTGTATATAACCTGTATTATACCTGTATATAGCCTGTATTATACCTGTATATAACCTGTATTATACCTGTATATAGCCTGTATTATACCTGTATATAGCCTGTATATAACCTGTATTATACCTGTATATAGCCTGTATTATACCTGTACTATACCTGTATATAGCCTGTATATAACCTGTATTATACCTGTATATAGCCTGTATTATACCTGTATATAACCTGTATTATACCTGTATATAGCCTGTATATAACCTGTATTGTACCTGTATATAGCCTGCATATAACCTGTATATAGCCTGTATATGACCTGTATATAGCCTGTATATAACCTGTATTGTACCTGTATATAGCCTGTATATAGTCTGTATATAACCTGTATTATACCTGTATATAGCCTGTATTATAGCCTGTATATAGCCTGTATTATACCTGTATATAACCTTTATTATACCTGTATATAGCCTGTATATAACCTGTATTATACCTGTATATAGCCTGTATATAACCTGTATACAGCCTGTATATAGCCTGTATTATACCTGTATATAACCTGTATTATACCTGTATATAGCCTGTATTATACCTGTATATAACCTGTATTATACCTGTATATAGCCTGTATTATACCTGTATATAACCTGTATTATACCTGTATATAACCTGTATATAACCTGTATTATACCTGTATATAGCCTGTATTATACCTGTATATAGCCTGTATATAACCTGTATTATACCTGTATATAGCCTGTATTATACCTGTATATAGCATGTATTATACCTGTATATAGCCTGTATATAACCTGTATTATACCTGTATATAGCCTGTATTATTCCTGTATTATACCTGTATATAGTCTGTATATAACCTGTATTATACCTGTATATAACCTGTATTATACCTGTATATAGCCTATATATAGACTGTATATAACCTGTATTATACCTGTATATAGCCTGTATTATACCTGTATATAGCCTGTATATAACCTGTATTATACCTGTATTATACCTGTATATAGCCTGTATTATGCCTGTATATAGCCAGTATATAGCCAGTATATAGCCAGTATATAGCCTGTATAGAGCCCGAAGAACACCATCCCAACCGTGAAGCACAGGGGTGGCAGCATCATGTTGTGGGGGTGCTTTGCTGCAGGAGGGACTGGTGCACTTCACAAAATAGATGACATCATCAGAAGGAAGAAAATTCTGTGGATATATTGAAGCAACATCTCAAGACATCAATCAAGAAGTTAAAACTTGGTTGCAAATGGGTCCTCCAAATGGACAATGACCCCAAGCATACTTCCAAAGATGTGGCAAAATGGCTTAAGGACAACAAGTCAAGGTATTGGAGTGGCCACCACAAAGCCCTGACCTCAATCCCATAGAAAATGTGTGTGCAGAACTGAAAAAGTGTGTGCGAGCAAGGAGGCCTACAAACCTGACTTAGTTACACCAGTTCTGTAAGGAGGAATGGGCCAAAATTCACCCAACTTATTGTGGGAAGCTTGTGGAAGGCTACCTGAAACTTTGACCAAAGTTAAACAATTTAAAGAAAATGCTACCAAATTCTAATTGAGTGTATGTACACTTCTGACCCACTGGGAATGTGTTGAAAGACATAAAAGTTGAAATAAATAATTCTCTATTATTCTGACATTTAACATTCTTGAAATATAGTGGTGATCCTAACTGACCTAAGACAGGGAATTTTTACTAGGATTAAATGTCATGAATTGTGAAAACCTGAGTTTGAATGTATTTGGCTAATGTGTACGTTAAATTCCAACATCAACTGTATCTAAAAAAGTGACTCCAGCAGAGCTGCAATTTATCTTTAAGCCAGATGTGTCATGCCAGCAGTCTGCTGAATCTTTCACACCCGCAGCCCAACGATGGTACTGGGCCTGAAATGACTAGACGTTTTTGGAGTCGTATAATGCTAACAGTTCTTTAAAATCCATTGTCAAATGTACCGAGCTAGCCCTCCTGATGTCGTTTGACCCCACTTGGACTACGACAGTGTCAGCTCCCGGCATCTGTGGTAGAACAGTCAGAAGCAGCCTTGTTATGTCCTGTACTCGTGCTCCTGGGTAGCACAGGGTTTTTGCCTTGGGGACCGAGATGTTTCTCACCATAGAGCTGCCTATGATGACAGCTGGTGATGTTGAATGGGCCGGTCTCTCAGGTAGCCTCACGACTGGTGAGGCTGGGAGCTCCGAGGATCTGAACCGGAGATAGGAGTCACCGGAAAGGGAGACATAACACAGGACAAAGACACAGGTACCTCCGGATCCGATCTTGATTGGGAAGCCACCAAGGACGAAGGCGCCGGAACCTTTGGATTCAGCAGTTTCTGGTCTGTGTCAGTTCCGGGCTCAACATCTCCAAGGAGACCCCATTGCCAGAGGACACTGTCTTCGACTTCCACGGCCATGGCTGGTTGGTTGGGTCGAGAAAAGCTCTGTTCCCCAGGGAAGGGGGAGATCCCTTCTGGGATGAAACCCTGCTGAGCATCGGCCAGCCGGCTGTGGAGAGCCGACACTGCGGCGACACTTCCATCAGACCAGAGTGGCGTCCAGCTACTGAGGTGGAAGAAAAATAAAAAGTAGGTTGGTGTGGGTTCCCCAGTAGCTTGTGGAGGTTTGCTACTTGCTTGGTAAGAGTAGCTACTTCACCCCTGTTGTCCTCCGCAAGCAAGCAGTTGCTGCATTGAAAGTCAACGTGGTCCACATTCTCCAGGAACAAAGCAAAGTAAACACAGCCCACGCAGCGCTGGAAACAGTCAATTGCGACCACCATGTGAGACCACCGAGCCAGCTAGGCTAGCTGGGCTTCCGTATCCCTCCGCCTCTGCGGAATCTGGAGGGTTCCCGGGACAGACAGCAGCACTCACAGCAACTAAGCCCAACAGCACCGCAGGATCCAAAATAATATAAAAGTATATAAACACTGTCAGCTTTACAAAAACAATAAACAGAGGCCTCTCGTTCAGTGTTCAGCATTCAACAACAAACATACGTCGTGCTCAGACGTATGATGACGTCATTGTGAAATTTCCTGTAAGAAACTAAACTAGAGTGCTAATGCATGTGTGTGTGTGTATATGAGTGTGTGTGTGTGTGTGTGTGTGTGTGTGTGTGTGTGAGGAGAATGAGGAGAGGGTGACCTTGCGGCAGAGTGAGAGTGTCAGTGACTCTCTGTCCTGGTGTGTGTGTGTGTCTGTGTGTGTGTGTATGTCTGTGTCTGTGTGTGTGTGTGTGTGTGTGTGTGTGTGTGTGTGTGTGTGTGTGTCATAACCACTCTGCTCTCTGGAACATGTTCAAAGACCATCACCCTTCTCCTCCTATCCCCCCCTCCTTACCTCCCTCCCTCCTCCCCCTATCCCTGTCGGTCCTCTCTGGTGTCCATGGTGATAGATAGAATAGGATGGCAGATGTTCCAGTGTTCTCAGTGTCCCCGTTCCACATAAACAAAGGCTGGCTGTTATCTCTGACATTCCAACAGAGCCTTGTTGAAGGTTACCTTGGATTCCACCACTATGATAAAAGGCTGAGGCCCAGTTAGACTGCATGTTCTCTGAAAAGACAATCACAGCTCTCTTAAACAATGCCTTAGGTCTGACCTGTGTATTTCTGATCTGTATATAGCGCATTCTGTGAAACCTAGAGGACGGCTGTATACCCCTCAAACCTGGAGCTTGAAGCCAGTTTTTATTCTAAACATGGACTGATTTAGACCTGGGACACCAGGTGGGTGCAATTCATTCTCAGCTAGAACAGAAAAGCAGCAGTAATCCGGACCTGGTAAGGTAACATACCTCTGATTTATAGCTTGAATTTGAAAATCCCAGAATGGGCTTAACCATCAACCCCTAATAAACAGGTAGGTTTTCAAAGATCGGTCAACATCAAATCAAATCAAAAGCAACTAGACAAACATTTCCACATTAAGCAACATGAATAA
>NC_050571.1:14400168-14415168 GCF_013265735.2 Oncorhynchus mykiss
CAGGCCTTCCTCAAAGATTTATGTATCGACCCCAAGGCCTTCCTCAGAGCTTTATGTATCGACCCCAAGGCCTTCCTCAGAGCATTACGTATCGACCTCAAGGCCTTCCTCAGAGCGTTACGTATCGACCTCAAGGCCTTCCTCAGAGCGTTACGTATCGACCTCAAGGCCTTCCTCAGAGCTTTATGTATCGACCCCAAGGCCTTCCTCAGAGCTTTATGTATCAACCCCAAGGCCTTCCTCAAAGCATTACGTATCGACCTCAAGGCCTTCCTCAGAGCTTTATGTATCGACCCCAAGGCCTTCCTCAGAGCGTTACGTATCGACCTCAAGGCCTTAATCAGAGCTTTATGTATCGACCCCAAGGCCTTCCTCAGAGCATTACGTACCGACCTCAAGGCATTCCTCAGAGCGTTACGTATCGACCTCAAGGCCTTCCTCAGAGCTTCTATGTATCGACCTCAAGATCTTCCTCAGAGCATTACGTACCGACCTCAAGGCCTTCCTCAGAGCGTTACGTATCGACCTCAAGGCCTTCCTCAGAGCTTTATGTATCGACCCCAAGGCCTTCCTCAGAGCTTTATGTATCAACCCCAAGGCCTTCCTCAGAGCATTACGTATCGACCTCAAGGCCTTCCTCAGAGCTTTCTGTATCGACCCCAAGGCCTTCCTCAGAGCGTTACGTATCGACCTCAAGGCCTTAATAAGAGCTTTATGTATCGACCCCAAGGCCTTCCTCAGAGCATTACGTACCGACCTCAAGGCCTTCCTCAGAGCGTTACGTATCGACCTCAAGGCCTTCCTCAGAGCTTCTATGTATCGACCTCAAGGCCTTCCTCAGAGCTTTATGTATCGACCCCAAGGCCTTCCTCAGAGCTTTATGTATCGACCCCAAGGCCTTCCTCAGAGCATTACGTATCGACCTCAAGGCCTTCCTCAGAGCGTTACGTATCGACCTCAAGGCCTTCCTCAGAGCGCTACGTATCGACCTCAAGGCCTTCCTCAGAGCTTTATGTATCGACCCCAAGGCCTTCCTCAGAGCTTTATGTATCAACCCCATGGCCTTCCTCAAAGCATTACGTATCGACCTCAAGGCCTTCCTCAGAGCTTTATGTATCGACCCCAAGGCCTTCCTCAGAGCGTTACGTATCGACCTCAAGGCCTTAATCAGAGCTTTATGTATCGACCCCAAGGCCTTCCTCAGAGCATTACGTACCGACCTCAAGGCCTTCCTCAGAGCGTTACGTATCGACCTCAAGGCCTTCCTCAGAGCTTCTATGTATCGACCTCAAGGCCTTCCTCAGAGCATTACGTACCGACCTCAAGGACTTCCTCAGAGCGTTACGTATCGACCTCAAGGCCTTCCTCAGAGCTTTATGTATCGACCCCAAGGCCTTCCTCAGAGCTTTATGTATCGACCCCAAGCCCTTCCTCAGAGCATTACGTATCGACCTCAAGGCCTTCCTCAGAGCTTTACGTATCGACCTCAAGGCCTTCCTCAGAGCATTACGTATCGACCTCAAGGCCTTCCTCAGAGCATTACGTATCGACCTCAAGGCCTTCCTCAGAGCATTACGTATCGACCTCAAGGCCTTCCTCAGAGCATTACGTATCGACCTCAAGGCCTTCCTCAGAGCATTACGTATCGACCTCAAGGCCTTCCTCAGAGCGCTACGTATCGACCTCAAGGCCTTCCTCAGAGCTTTATGTATCGACCCCAAGGCCTTCCTCAGAGCTTTATGTATCAACCCCAAGGCCTTCCTCAAAGCATTACGTATCGACCTCAAGGCCTTCCTCAGAGCTTTATGTATCGACCCCAAGGCCTTCCTCAGAGCGTTACGTATCGACCTCAAGGCCTTAATCAGAGCTTTATGTATCGACCCCAAGGCCTTCCTCAGAGCATTACGTACCGACCTCAAGGCCTTCCTCAGAGCGTTACGTATCGACCTCAAGGCCTTCCTCAGAGCTTCTATGTATCGACCTCAAGGCCTTCCTCAGAGCATTACGTACCGACCTCAAGGACTTCCTCAGAGCGTTACGTATCGACCTCAAGGCCTTCCTCAGAGCTTTATGTATCGACCCCAAGGCCTTCCTCAGAGCTTTATGTATCGACCCCAAGGCCTTCCTCAGAGCATTACGTATCGACCTCAAGGCCTTCCTCAGAGCTTTACGTATCGACCTCAAGGCCTTCCTCAGAGCATTACGTATCGACCTCAAGGCCTTCCTCAGAGCATTACGTATCGACCTCAAGGCCTTCCTCAGAGCATTACGTATCGACCTCAAGGCCTTCCTCAGAGCATTACGTATCGACCTCAAGGCCTTCCTCAGAGCATTACGTATCGACCTCAAGGCCTTCCTCAGAGCATTACGTATCGACCTCAAGGCCTTCCTCAGAGCATTACGTATCGACCTCAAGGCCTTCCTCAGAGCTTTTGTGAGTTTTTTTTCATTAGCAGCTTTACGTAGACATAGCTCCACCCACATCTTTCATGGAATGGGGTTGGAGTCGAGGGGAAATAAGTGCGTGTTACCAAATATAACAATGTGCATTTCATAAATATTCAAATCAACTGTGAACATAAAACGTATTAAACACGTCTGTAAAACTAGCATGAGGACATCGACCCACCAAGCAAGTTTTCATAAATCATTGGGTACAGCACAAGAAAAATGTCAGTCATCTGAATTGGGGGCATTAATTCATGTTCACATTTACAACATAACATACAAAGGCATTTCATCATTAAGACCTTCAGGAAATAATGTCTGGAGGGTGAAAGTGATTATTTATATCACCTCACCTGTCTGATATTATCTTTCTCTGTGCCACAAAACCTACATGCAGACATGTCATGTTTTAGGTCATTAAAATGTACTGGATAATCCTCTGTTTCTCCTGATTAAATTTTTATGCTCACTAATTCTCTGTTTCTCCTGATTGAACTTTTATGCTCACTAGTTCTCTGTTTGAGAGAATGAGGGGTTTTACCTACATAACACAGCCTACATGTAATCATGTAGAGAACATGGGTGGTTAGAGCGGTATTACTTACATGGTAATTATGGTAATTATATATTATTTATATATAATTACCACTATATATAAAACCATTATATATAAAACAGGTCAGAGAGAATTACCATTAAATATAAAACAGGTCAGAGAGAATTACCATTATATATAAAACAGGTCAGAGAGAATTACCATTATATATAAAACAGGTCAGAGAGAATTACCATTATATATAAAACAGGTCAGAGATAATTACCATTATATATAAAACAGGTCAGAGAGAATTACCATTATATATAAAACAGGTCAGAGAGAATTACCATTATATATAAAACAGGTCAGAGAGAATTACCATTATATATAAAACAGGTCAGAGAGAATTACCATTATATATAAAACAGGTCAGAGATAATTACCATTATATATGAAACAGGTCAGAGAGAATTACCATTATATGTAAAACAGGTCAGAGAGAATTACCATTATATATAAAACAGGTCAGAGAGAATTACCATTATATATAAAACAGGTCAGAGAGAATTACCATTATATATAAAACAGGTCAGAGAGAACTACCATTATATATAAAACAGGTCAGAGAGAATTACCATTATATATAAAACAGGTCAGAGAGAATTACCATTATATGTAAAACAGGTCAGAGAGAATTACCATTATATATAAAACAGGTCAGAGAGAATTACCATTATATATAAAACAGGTCAGAGAGAATTACCATTATATATAAAACAGGTCAGAGAGAATTACCATTATATATAAAACAGGTCAGAGAGAATTACCATTATATATAAAACAGGTCAGAGAGAATTACCATTATATATAAAACAGGTCAGAGAGAATTACCATTATATATAAAACAGGTCAGAGAGAATTACCATTATATATAAAACAGGTCAGAGAGAATTACCATTATATATAAAACAGGTCAGAGAGAATTACCATTATATATAAAACAGGTCAGAGAGAATTACCATTATATATAAAACAGGTCAGAGAGAATTACCATTATATATAAAACAGGTCAGAGAGAATTACCATTATATATAAAACAGGTCAGAGAGAATTACCATTATATATAAAACAGGTCAGAGAGAATTACCATTATATATAAAACAGGTCAGAGAGAATTACCATTATATATAAAACAGGTCAGAGAGAATTACCATTATATATAAAACAGGTCAGAGAGAATTACCATTATATATAAAACAGATCAGAGAGAATTACCATTATATGTAAAACAGGTCAGAGAGAATTACCATTATATATAAAACAGGTCAGAGAGAATTACCATTATATATAAAACAGGTCAGAGAGAATTACCATTATATATAAAACAGGTCAGAGAGAATTGCCAATATTTTTGTTTTTCTTTTGTGGCTGGCAGTTGGCACGGAACAATCTATTGCGTAAATTGCGACCTCTCCTATATACAACAAGTGGTGGATTCTTGAATTCAGCTGGCAAAGCTGGGTCTGATGATAAAACATACCAGTGGTTCTTGACAGCCTCTTCCACGCTGCGTGAGTTCAAAGTATACATGGTGGTGAACAGTACAGTTCTTTAGCTCTAGTGGGGCTTTTTGTAGCAGTTTATTCTAAATCAAGAGCTTCATCCACACATTGTAGAGAGTAGCCTCTTCACAGAAACCTACTGTGTATCTCTGCTGCTTTTTCTAGATAGTCCTCTGTGGAGTGATATATGCGGCTACTTAGAAGTCCTCTTTTTAATGGCTCAGGGCGGAAGCTGTTCCCCTGTAATATTATATTTATGTCCATTTCTTTTCTGTGCAGAGTTGCAAACAGGATTACATTTGATTTCTCAGTCCATATATTGAGGTAATGAACACATTTAGTGTAACATGATAGTGATTTTGAGATTGGGGTCAATGTCATTGAGATTGGGGTCAATGTCATTGAGTAATGCCATAAAGTCTGACAGCTCTTTCCCTGTCCCCTTTCCCCATGAAGGTTCGCGTAGCTCGGAGCGAATGTGGAGCCCATCGATGTTCCATTCCTTTGGAGGGAGTATTCATCATCAAACCTGAAGTAGTACTAGGCAGTGCTAGAATAAAGTTTGATGGTGGGTATTTGTTAGTGTCTTGGTCTCTCAAATAGTGAGCTAGGACTGCAAGCCCCACCCCATACGGGAAATGCTGCTATATAGACTCTCCACATCTAATGTGACCAAAATACAGTCTTCTGTTAATCCCGTTATGGGTGAGATCTTGTTTGTGAAGTCTATAGTCTTTCACAATGCTGCACATGAGATGAAATAAAAGAGTCTACGAAGGTCGACAATGGCTCTAGCATTAGGCCTGTTCCTGTAGCCAGTGGTCTGCCTGGTTAATTGCCTTGTTGTGTCTTAGACTTGTGTAATTTCGGCAGAATGTACAGGCATGGACGTACTGTATGGCACATTTACGGCAAAGGTATTCATATTCAGGACTTGAGATAAGGTCATTTAATAGGGCTTGTTCCAGATTAGAGCATATCTCCCTTTGGAACACCTGCGTGGGATCAACACTCAGTTTTCTATAGAAACGTTCATTAGTGAGTTGTCTCTGAATCTCTTTGTATTTGTCACAGTCTGAAACGACCGCAGCACCCTCCTTGTCGGCAGGTTTGATAACCAAAAATGAATCTTTCATTAGTTCATTAAGTGCCTGTTCTTCTGTTCTAGTGAGGTTCTTCTGAATGGGGGTTGTTTGTCTCCTAAATACTAACATTGCTTCTTGTTCGACTAACCTACAATAGGTATTAATCAAGGAGTTGTTAACTATAGGACAGAATTTGCTTTTGGCCTTAAAATTGGTACCAGTTCTTTGATCTGTTTCTAGGCCCGAAACAGTGTTTTGAGAAAACACATGCTTAAGTTTAATCTTGCAAAAGAATTTAAACAGATCTACTTTCGTATCATATGGTTTGTCTGTACATGTAGGTACAAGTCTCTTTCTCTCTGAGTCAGACCGGGGAGGTGATATTAAAAATATGTTTCGGGATTTTCACCCTCCAGACATTATTTCCTGAAGGTCTTAATGATGAAATGCCTTTGTATGTTGTGTTGTAAATGTGAACATGAATTAATGCCCCCAATTCAGATGACTGACGTTTTTCTTGTGCTGTACCCAATGATTTATGAAAACTTGCTTGGTGGGTCGATGTCCTCATGCTAGTTTTACAGACGTGTTTAATACGTTTTATGTTCACAGTTGATTTGAATATTTATGAAATGCACATTGTTATATTTGGTAACACGCACTTATTTCCCCTCGACTCCAACCCCATTCCATGAAAGATGTGGGTGGAGCTATGTCTACGTAAAGCTGCTAATGAAAAAAAACTCACAAAAGCTCTGAGGAAGGCCTTGAGGTCGATACGTAATGCTCTGAGGAAGGCCTTGAGGTCGATACGTAATGCTCTGAGGAAGGCCTTGAGGTCGATACGTAATGCTCTGAGGAAGGCCTTGAGGTCGATACGTAATGCTCTGAGGAAGGCCTTGAGGTCGATACGTAATGCTCTGAGGAAGGCCTTGAGGTCGATACGTAATGCTCTGAGGAAGGCCTTGAGGTCGATACGTAATGCTCTGAGGAAGGCCTTGAGGTCGATACGTAATGCTCTGAGGAAGGCCTTGAGGTCGATACGTAATGCTCTGAGGAAGGCCTTGAGGTGGATACGTAATGCTCTGAGGAAGGCCTTGAGGTCGATAAGTAATGCTCTGAGGAAGGCCTTGAGGTCGATACGTAATGCTCTGAGGAAGGCCTTGAGGTCGATACGTAATGCTCTGAGGAAGGCCTTGAGGTCGATACGTAATGCTCTGAGGAAGGCCTTGAGGTCGATACGTAATGCTCTGAGGAAGGCCTTGAGGTCGATACGTAATGCTCTGAGGAAGGCCTTGAGGTCGATACGTAATGCTCTGAGGAAGGCCTTGAGGTCGATACGTAATGCTCTGAGGAAGGCCTTGAGGTCGATACGTAATGCTCTGAGGAAGGCCTTGAGGTCGATACGTAATGCTCTGAGGAAGGCCTTGAGGTCGATACGTAATGCTCTAAGGAAGGCCTTGAGGTCGATACGTAATGCTCTGAGGAAGGCCTTGAGGTCGATACGTAATGCTCTGAGGAAGGCCTTGAGGTCGATAAGTAATGCTCTGAGGAAGGCCTTGAGGTCGATAAGTAATGCTCTGAGGAAGGCCTTGAGGTCGATACGTAATGCTCTGAGGAAGGCCTTGAGGTCGATACGTAATGCTCTGAGGAAGGCCTTGAGGTCGATACGTAATGCTCTGAGGAAGGCCTTGAGGTCGATACGTAATGCTCTGAGGAAGGCCTTGAGGTCGATACGTAATGCTCTGAGGAAGGCCTTGAGGTCGATACGTAATGCTCTGAGGAAGGCCTTGAGGTCGATAAGTAAAGTTTATTAAAGAGCAGTGATACTATCCACAGCAGTGTGCAGGTTTCTTCTTTTTTCTCATCTTATTCAACTGTTTCCATGCCCCTGCAACAAAGATAGCTCAGATATGTGAATGCCTTTTGAATATTGCATCATGTGGTAATGAAAGCATCTCCACACACACCACCATCCCTCTATCCAACTGATGCAACTAAACAGTAATTGACTGTAACACAAAGGTTAAACAAGTTGCTGAGAACTCTGCATTTTGTACAGTACAGAGAAACACAGGAAACACATGATTTCAGCAGAGAGGCACAAGCACATAGGCCTACTGACAGACTGTGTGTGTTAGTTTGTTATGGGCTGAATAAAGTTAGATGTGTATTGGAGCTTTGTCCCGTTTCTGAGTCCTCGTTTCCTCTTCTGATAAAGACAGAGACCATGAAACTCTCTGCTCTGGCCTAATGTATTCGCCTCTCCTCTCCTCTCTTTTCTCCTCTTTTCTCCTCTCCTCTCTTTTCTCATCTTTTCTCCTCTCCTCTCTTTTCTCCTCTCTTTTCTCCTCTCCTCTCTTTTCTCCTTTCTTTTCTCCTCTCCTCTCTTTTCTCCTCTCCTCTCCTCTCTCCTCTCTTTTCTCCTCTCCTCTCTTTTCTCCTCTCCTCTCTCCTCTCTTTTCTCCTCTCCTCTCTTTTATCCTCTCCTCTCTTTTCTCCTCTCCTCTCCTCTCTCCTCTATTTTCTCCTCTCCTCTCTTTTCTCCTCTCCTCTCTTTTCTCCTCTCCTCTCTCCTCTCTTTTCTCCTCTCCTCTCTTTTATCCTCTCCTCTCTTTTCTCCTCTCCTCTCCTCTCTCCTCTCTCCTCTCCTCTCCTCTCCTCTCCTCTCCTCTCCTCTCCTCTCCTCTCCTCTCCTCTCCTCTCCTCTCCTCTCCTCTCCTCTCCTCTCCTCTCTCCTCTCTTTTCTCCTCTCCTCTCTTTTCTCCTCTCTCCTCTCTTTTCTCCTCTCCCCTCTCTTTTCTCCTCTCCTCTCTTTTCTCCTCTCTTTTCTCCTCTCCCCTCTCCTCTCCTCTCTTTTCTCCTCTCCCATTTCCTCTCCCCTCTCCTCTCCTCGCTATACTCCTCTCCATCCAGCCATTCATCCATCCATTGTTAGAGACAGAACATTGTGGTATTTACTATCTGATCTGATATGAGAGAGAGATAGAGAGAGAAGGAGAGAGAAAGCTAGACCAGCCAGTGAAGCACCACAGTCTAATTGGGCTAACAATCAGACGGAGATAACACCAGCACTAATTACCGAGGAAATAAAGAAATGCAATGAGCCTAACTAAAATATAATTTGAACAAGACTGTGTCATGACTCCTCACAGATATCTGCTCTCCTCTCTCTCTCTCTCTCTCCTCAACAAATCCCCTATACATCACTTCTGCTACAGAAACCCCCAAGGGACATACAGCACTGACAGAAAAGTCAAGAGAGTAAAGTCATAGTCAGCATCTGATATCTAAAGTAGTAACATCCTGTCTAATGCTCCAACTATGGCCTGATGGCCCTAACACATTCAATGACCTGTTTGTCCCTCCTGGCCACCTGGTCTAGAGCTCTCTGCCTCCCACCGGCCATGCCCTGACCTCTCCTAGACCGCCACCGCATGATAAGAACAGAACCTTTAGCTGTACGATGACAGACCCTGCTGCCCCCCCCCCACACACACACATGCTCTGCTCCTTATGGTCATACACCATATGCCTGACTTCACCAGCTATCCACACATCTAGCTACTGTACACACACACACTCACCTCTTGTGTGTGTGTCATGGGGAATGTGAGGTGTGTATGGCCACGTTCCAAACCTACCTCCTTGACCTCTACTACCTCACTCTGGGCCACTCCTGGTGGCCAACAATGGGGGGGTAAGTCATGAAGTATAGATTATGTTCATGCATGTGTGTGTGTCCTGTGTGCATATCTACTGCGTGTGTGTCTACTGCATGTGTGTCTATTGCATGTGTGTGCTGTGTGTGTGTGTCTGCAGTGTGTGTCTACTGTGTGTGTATCTACTGTGTGTGTGTACTATGCGTGTGTATTGTGTGTGTGTCTACTGCATGTGTGTACTGTGTGTGTGTCTACTGCATGTGTGTCTACTGCATGTGTGTACTGTGTGTGTGTTTACAGTGTGTGTGTCTACTCTGTGTGTATCTACTGTGTGTGTGTACTATGCGTGTGTATTGTGTGTGTGTCTACTGTGTGTGTGTCTACTGTGTGTGTACTGTGTGTGTGTGCCATTCCTCCTAACTCCCCCCCTCTATCTCTCTGTCCTCTATTCCTCCTAACTCCTCCATCTATCTCGCTGTACTCTATTCCTCCTAACTCCAACTCCTCAATCTATCTCGCTGTACTCTATTCCTCCTAACTCCAACTCCTCCATCTATCTCTCTGTCCTCTATTCCTCCTAACTCCTCTATCTATCTCTCTGTCCTCTATTCCTCCTAACTCCTCCCCTCTATCTATCTGTCCTCTATTCCTCCTAACTCCTCCATCTATCTCGCTGTCCTGTATTCCTCCTAACTCCTCCATCTATCTCTCTGTCCTCTATTCCTCCTAACTCCTCACTCTATCTCTCTGTCCTCTATTCCTCATAACTCCTCAATCTATCTCGCTGTCCTCTATTCCTCCTAACTCCTAACTCATCCATATATCTCTCTGTCCTCTATTCCTCCTAACTCCTCCATCTATCTCTCTGTCCTCTATTCCTCCTAACTCCTAACTCCCTCCATCTATCTCTCTGTTCTCTATTGCTCCTAACTCCTCCATCTATCTCTCTGTTCTCTATTCCTCCTAACTCCCCCCCTCTATCTCTCTGTCCTCTATTCCTCCTAACTCCTCCATCTATCTCGCTGTCCTCTATTCCTCCTAACTCCTAACTCCTCCATCTATCTCTCTGTCCTCTATTCCTCCTAACTCCTCCATGTATCTCTCTGTACTCTATTCCTCCTAACTCCTCCATCTATCTCTGTCCTCCATTCCTCCTAACTCCTAACTCCTCCATCTATCTCGCTGTACTCTATTCCTCCTAACTCCAACTCCTCCATCTATCTCTCTGTCCTCTATTCCTCCTAACTCCTCACTCTATCTCGCTGTACTCTATTACTCATAACTCCTAAATCATCCATCTATCTCTCTGTTCTCTGTTCCTCCTAACTCATCCATCTATCTCTCTGTCCTCTATTCCTCCCAACTCCTCCATCTATCTCTGTCCTCCATTCCTCCTAACTCCTAACTCCCTCCATCTATCTCTCTGTTCTCTATTCCTCCTAACTCCTCCATCTATCTCTCTGTCCTCTATTCCTCCTAACTCCTAACTCCCTCCATCTATCTCTCTGTTCTCTATTCCTCCTAACATTTCTCTGTTCTCTATTCCTCCTAACTCCCCCCCTCTATCTATCTGTCCTCTATTCCTCCTAACTCCTCCATCTATCTCTCTGTTCTCTATTCCTCCTAACTCCCCCCTCTATCTCTCTGTTCTCTATTCTTCCTAACTCCTTCTATCTCTCTCTCTGTCCTCTATTCCTCCATCTATCTCGCTGTACTCTATTCCTCCTAACTCCAACTCCTCACTCTATCTCTCTGTCCTCTTTTCCTCCTAACTCCTCCATCTATCTCTCTGTCCTCTATTCCTCCTAACTCCTCCATCTATCTCTCTGTCCTCTATTCCTCCTAACTCCTCACTCTATCTCTCTGTCCTCTATTCCTCCTAACTCCTCCATCTATCTCTCTGTCCTCTATTCCTCCTAACTCCTCCATCTATCTCTCTGTCCTCTATTCCTCCTAACTCCTCACTCTATCTCTCTGTCCTCTATTCCTCATAACTCCTCCATCTATCTCGCTGTCCTCTATTCCTCCTAACTCCTCCATCTATCTATCTGTCCTCTATTCCTCCTAACTCCTCCATCTATCTCTCTGTTCTCTATTCCTCCTAACTCCCACCTCTATCTCTCTGTTCTCTATTCCTCCTAACTCCTCCCTCTATCTCTCTGGCCTCTATTCCTCCTAAGTCTTCCATCTATCTCTCTGTCCTCTATTCCTCCTAACTCCCATCCCTCTATCTCTCTGTCCTCTATTCCTCCTAACTCCTCCATCTATCTCTCTGTCCTATATTCCTCCTAACTCCTCCATCTATCTCTCTGTCCTCTATTCCTCATAACTCCTCCATCTATCTGTCTGTCCTCTATTCCTCCTAACTCCTCCATCTATCTCTCTGTTCTCTATTCCTCCTAACTCCCACCTCTATCTCTCTGTTCTCTATTCCTCCTAACTCCCATCCCTCTATCTCTCTGTCCTCTATTCCTCCTAACTCCTCCATCTATCTCTCTGTCCTCTATTCCTCCTAACTCCTCCATCTATCTCGCTGTACTCTGTTCCTCCTAACTCCAACTCCTCCATCTATCTCTCTGTCCTCTATTCCTCCTAACTCCTAACTCCTCACTCTATCTCTCTGTCCTCTCTTACTCCTAACTCCTCCATCTATCTCTCTGTCCTCTATTCCTCATAACTCCTACATCTATATCTCTCTGTCCTCTATTACTCCTAACTCCTCCATCTATATCTCTGTCCTCTATTCCTCCTAACTCCTACATCTATATCTCTCTGTCCTCTATTCCTCCTAACTCCTCAATCTATCTCGCTGTCCTCTATTCCTCCTAACTCCAACTCCTCACTCTATCTCTCTGTCCTCTATTCCTCCTAACTCCTCAATCTATCTCTCTGTCCTCTATTCCTCCTAACTCCTCAATCTATCTCTCTGTCCTCTATTCCTCCTAACTCCTAACTCCTACATCTATATCTCTCTGTCCTCTATTCCTCATAACTCCTCCATCTATCTGTCTGTCCTCTATTCCTCCTAACTCCTCCATCTATCTCTCTGTTCTCTATTCCTCCTAACTCCCACCTCTATCTCTCTGTTCTCTATTCCTCCTAACTCCTCCCTCTATCTCTCTGGCCTCTATTCCTCCTAAGTCTTCCATCTATCTCTCTGTCCTCTATTCCTCCTAACTCCCATCCCTCTATCTCTCTGTCCTCTATTCCTCCTAACTCCTCCATCTATCTCTCTGTCCTCTATTCCTCCTAACTCCTCCATCTATCTCGCTGTACTCTGTTCCTCCTAACTCCAACTCCTCCATCTATCTCTCTGTCCTCTATTCCTCCTAACTCCTCCCTCTATCTCTCTGGCCTCTATTCCTCCTAAGTCTTCCATCTATCTCTCTGTCCTCTATTCCTCCTAACTCCCATCCCTCTATCTCTCTGTCCTCTATTCCTCCTAACTCCTACATCTATATCTCTCTGTCCTCTATTACTCCTAACTCCTCCATCTATCTCGCTGTCCTCTATTCCTCCTAACTCCTCCATCTATCTCGCTGTCCTCTATTACTCCTAACTCCTCAATCTATCTCTCTGTCCTCTATTCCTCCTAACTCCTCCATCTATCTCGCTGTCCTCTATTCCTCCTAACTCCTCCATCTATCTCTCTGTCCTCTATTCCTCCTAACTCCTCACTCTATCTCTCTGTCCTCTATTCCTCCTAACTCCTACATCTATATCTCTCTGTCCTCTATTACTCCTAACTCCTCCATCTATCTCTCTGTCCTCTATTCCTCCTAACTCCTCCATCTATCTCTCTGTCCTCTATTCCTCCTAACTCCTAACTCCCTCCATCTATCTCTCTGTCCTCTATTCCTCCTAACTCCTCACTCTATCTCTCTGTCCTCTATTCCTCCTAACTCCTACATCTATATCTCTCTGTCCTCTATTCCTCCTAACTCCTCACTCTATCTCTCTGTCCTCTATTCCTCCTAACTCCTCCATCTATCTCTCTGTCCTCTATTCCTCCTAACTCCTAACTCCTACATCTATATCTCTCTGTCCTCTATTACTCCTAACTCCTCCATCTATCTCTCTGTCCTCTATTCCTCCTAACTCCTCCATCTATCTCTCTGTCCTCTATTCCTCCTAACTCCTAACTCCCTCCATCTATCTCTCTGTTCTCTATTGCTCCTAACTCCTCCATCTATCTCTCTGTTCTCTATTCCTCCTAACTCCTCCATCTATCTCGCTGTCCTCTATTCCTCCTAACTCCTCCATCTATCTCTCTGTCCTCTATTCCTCCTAACTCCTCACTCTATCTCTCTGTCCTCTATTCCTCCTAACTCCTCCATCTATCTCTCTGTCCTCTATTCCTCCTAACTCCTCCATCTATCTCTCTGTCCTCTATTCCTCCTAACTCCTCACTCTATCTCTCTGTCCTCTATTCCTCATAACTCCTCCATCTATCTCTCTGTCCTCTATTCCTCCTAACTCCTCAATCTATCTCGCTGTCCTCTATTCCTCCTAACTCCTAACTCATCCATATATCTCTCTGTCCTCTATTCCTCCTAACTCCTCCATCTATCTCTCTGTCCTCTATTCCTCCTAACTCCTAACTCCCTCCATCTATCTCTCTGTTCTCTATTGCTCCTAACTCCTCCATCTATCTCTCTGTTCTCTATTCCTCCTAACTCCCCCCCTCTATCTCTCTGTCCTCTATTCCTCCTAACTCCTCCATCTATCTCACTGTCCTCTATTCCTCCTAACTCCTAACTCCTCCATCTATCTCTCTGTCCTCTATTCCTCCTAACTCCTCCATGTATCTCTCTGTACTCTATTCCTCCTAACTCCTCCATCTATCTCTGTCCTCCATTCCTCCTAACTCCTAACTCCTCCATCTATCTCGCTGTACTCTATTCCTCCTAACTCCAACTCCTCCATCTATCTCTCTGTCCTCCATTCCTCCTAACTCCTAACTCCCTCCATCTATCTCTCTGTTCTCTATTCCTCCTAACTCCAACTCCTCCATCTATCTCTCTGTTCTCTATTCCTCCTAACTCCTCACTCTATCTCTCTGTCCTCTTTTCCTCCTAACTCCTCCATCTATCTCTCTGTCCTCTATTCCTCCTAACTCCTCCATCTATCTCTCTGTCCTCTATTCCTCCTAACTCCTCACTCTATCTCTCTGTCCTCTATTCCTCCTAACTCCTCCATCTATCTCTCTGTCCTCTATTCCTCCTAACTCCTCCATCTATCTCGCTGTCCTCTATTCCTCCTAACTCCTAACTCCTCCATCTATCTCTCTGTCCTCTATTCCTCCTAACTCCTCCATGTATCTCTCTGTACTCTATTCCTCCTAACTCCTCCATCTATCTCTGTCCTCCATTCCTCCTAACTCCTAACTCCTCCATCTATCTCGCTGTACTCTATTCCTCCTAACTCCAACTCCTCCATCTATCTCTCTGTCCTCTATTCCTCCTAACTCCTCACTCTATCTCGCTGTACTCTATTACTCATAACTCCTAAATCATCCATCTATCTCTCTGTTCTCTGTTCCTCCTAACTCATCCATCTATCTCTCTGTCCTCTATTCCTCCCAACTCCTCCATCTATCTCTGTCCTCCATTCCTCCTAACTCCTAACTCCCTCCATCTATCTCTCTGTTCTCTATTCCTCCTAACATTTCTCTGTTCTCTATTCCTCCTAACTCCCCCCTCTAT